>NC_056627.2:349929116-350184116 GCF_002870075.4 Lactuca sativa | reverse complement strand
CATCCTCTATCTGTGAAACTTTAAACTGTCAATCAACACCACAACCTCATCTTGCATCACTACCAGTCTCATTTTTCTCTCCATTAATCAACAAAACCATCATATTTAAACAAAAAGAACACAAATCACTCTCTTCTTTGTCTGCCTCTCTCCTTATAACCCTCACCAAATACATACACATCTCCATCTTCATCTCGATCTGCATCTCTATTCTTTAGCTTATAAGACTTCAACCAGATTAAAAAAAATTTGTGTTGTTGCTACCATCTTACATCCACTGCCACTCACTATTGTCTCCCCCATCTTCCACAATAGACATCATCACTGAGGTTCTCCCCCTTCTCCGCTTTCAGATTTTGAATGATAATAATAGCCTATATGATTTGCTATCGATAAGCGCCCATTTGAAATCACAAATGAATTTTTGGAGAGCAAGAAGCTGCGAAAGGAAGAAGGGAACAAGAGAGGGTAATGCTTATTTTTTTTCATTTTTTATGATTTCTTTTGTTTTGTATGTTATTTATGTTCACAATCTTGGTTTTGAAAGTTAGGGTGTCTGATGCTGCTAAGGTTTAATGATAGTGATTTTCAATATGGTCACCAATCGATCCCACACTTGAAGCGTGTTCGTGTTTAATATTTTTAAGTATTTGATATCTATTATGTTTTTATTTTCTAATTTCACATGTTATTGAAGACACAACATGAATTGGAGTCTAATCCTAGGTATTGTCTCTCTCCCTTAATGTCTATATATAGTTTAGTTGTTGGTTTGTGTTCTTCCATGGTGATTTAGGGGGGAAAAGGTATCCATAGGAAAAGGGTATTTGTTACAATTTTGTATTCTTTATTCAATATGATGATTAATTTTCTTCTTATATTTTTCTATTTAAAAATGTTGCAGAGACAAGAGAGGAATGAAAAGTAAATCAAAATGTTGATGACATCTTATTTTTTCAATTATATTGGTTTCCATGTGAGCTTTTCTTTCATTTTCTTCTTATTTTTTTTTTATATTTTCTTATAAACATGTTGAATAAATATGAGGTTATTGATGTTCTCCAAGGACCAGCCGGAACCACAAATCAATTGAAGAGAAGGGTGAAAAAAACCTAGATTTTTATGCCTTTTACTTTCTTTCATGTTTCACGCTTTCATGAAATGCTTCGAATCCATTGAGTTCAAACATCACAAGATGATGCAAATTAGGTTCTTTTCCCTATCTACATGTTTTTTGGTTTTGATAATTTTTATTTTTGATGTAGATGTTATCCGACTTCATGTGTGTTTCTTGGGATCTTACCAACTTTCATAACCACCACCACGATCTAAACCACTAATAATTGTATCCACCGCCATTACCACCCTAGAGCTGACGGTCGCCACTATGTCTAAAAATCATAGAATCCTAAACGTCATCACCAACTACATTGTCGATGCTCTTCTTTTTTAAATTCCTTGGAGACCACCGTTGTTCTTCTTACGTATGATTATAAAACCCTGAATCCTAATGAAGATGTTGTCGTCAACTCGCCATTGACAAATTTAAACTGAGGATGAACAAAATGCTAAAGAAAGTGGGTCTAAAAACTTACCAGGTGAAAAAAAATCAGAAAACGGGATCTTTCTCATTGATAATCTAGAACAAACCACCATTGCTCCTTATTCTTGGTATTTTCGAGCTTTTACAGATTTAATTTTTTTCCCAGGTATTGCATCTCGTGGTTCTCTGAATATTTTTTTTCTTCTTGATTTTGTTAACAAAAATGAAATCATAAAGGGGTACAAGTTTTTTTTTTCATTTTACAGAGAAAGATCTATAGGTAACAAGTTGATTTTCCTTTTTCTCAATGGTTAGTCACTATTAATGTATTATAGGGATATTCGATTGTGATTATAGTTTAGTGCCATTAAACATAATAATGCATGTTATAGTGAATTTGCACAATATTATACGTTCAAATATATTTTCTTTAATGTCAAACATGATGATTGATGATTGAAAACTTGAACCGAATTCTTTATTATGTAAAACATGGAATGTGATTTGAAATGCATCACAAATAGATTTGATTGTGGCTATTATTTATTTGAACAAAATTGTAAACAATATCTAAATTTTCACCATAAAAGATATCTAAGAGTTTAGATTTTGACTTAAATTTATAAAATTTTAGATTTTAACTTGATTTATAAAAAATACACACAACAATAAGTGAAAAATCTACAATGTTTAGAAAAATGAAATGCTATTATAAATATTATTAATAAAAAAATTATATGTATTATAGAAATATTATATATTAATAAAAAATTATATGTATTATATATATATATATATATATATATATATATATATATATATATATATATATATATATATATATATATATATATATATATATATATATATTAAAGCGCATGACAAGTTTCAACAAGAAACTTTCCATGTTTATAATTTTAACACTATATTTATATTTTTTTTCTTAATTTTGCCACTAAAGTTTCAACAAACTTTTCCTTTTTATAATTTTGTCATTTTATTTTTACTTTTTCATATTTTTGTTATTAAACTTTCACTTTTACTTCTTTAAAACCCTTTTTCTTTATTCTTTTATAATTTTACCACTTTATTTTTACTTTTTTATAATTTTGCCACTACAGTTTCAACATACTTTTTCTCTTTATAGTTTTGGTACTTTATTTTTACTAATTTTGCCACTAAAATTTCAACAAACTTTTCCTCTTTATAATTTTGACACTTTATTTTTACTTCTTTATATTTTTACCACTAAACTTTCACCCGTACAATGCACGGGTCTTTTCCTAGTTATTATTAAAAAGTTGAACATATAATAGATAATATAATAGATAGAAAATATTATGAGTACTTAAAAAATGATAATGGACATTTTTAATGATATTTATTCTTTGTCAATTATTACTGTTATCTTAAATTAATAACTAAAATTATGATTTTAATGTTATCTTTTTTTGTGACTTAATACAATTCAGGATAACTAAAGTTAATATTATTTAACAAATACTTCACTTTTTTAAATGACTTATCTATACCATCATGTATGATAAAAAATTTATTTTATTATTTTTCATTACATTCTATATTTATATACTTTTTAGTAACATGTCTATTATATTTAGTATACAAAAATAAAAACTAATATAGAATGTTCCATTTTTTTTGTTAAAGTCAATCAAAATGATAGTTTTAAATATTTATAAAATATAGCAAGAAAACAAGTTAGTGAAGAGGCTCCATTCCATAAACAAATAACCATAATCCACCTAATCCACCGCGCCGATGCAAAACCATACCATCGCATCCGTCGCTTGGCGTAGGTAATTTAGTATAGCAAATTTAACATATAAAAGAAGATAAAACCGTTAAATGAGAGGTTCTTAAGAAAAAAAAAAAGTAAGGTTTATATAACAGTAAAAATGTAAAATAAATACAAATGATTTGCATATAGAAAATAATAATAATAGAAAAAAAATTACTATTGTGTATTCAACGGATATTTTTTTTTCGGATCTTAAAAATATTATATACTAGTTTATAACCCGTGGGCACCACGGATTAGAAAGGTAAAAATAATTTTAATTAAATTATAAGGTAATTATTGAGCTATGATAAAAAAAAAATTTAATAAATTAGGCAATAGATATTATAAATAATTTTTTTGTTGACAAATAATTAATGTGAAGCTCTAATTGATTGACATGTGGCAAATGTGCTACTCTTTTATTAGGTAGGGAGATTTTTTAATTATTATATTAATGAGAACGTCCATTAATTGCTACTAAAATTATAAGGTATTTTTAAAAACTTACGCATAAGAAGAGTCGAACTCAAACCATTAAATTACAAGTATACGCTAGGCCATTTACATTTCGTCTGAATGGAAGTTTGATTGCTATTTTAAAATTCAACAAACCTATACTAAAATACCCAGCAAAGTTAATTTTGAAACCCTCAGTCTTTGGAGGTGGTCAACCTCCAAAGACTAAGAGAATGAAACAGTGACAAAATCAATTTTCTGAATATCCATTAAAATCAAAATCGTTGTTTAAACACTAATTGAAATGAAAAAGAAATGTCAACTACTCTAGACCTGGGTTACTCTTGAAAGTGGAACCCAAATATTAAGAGCACATGCTAATGCTAAACCGAGAAAAAAAAAAGTGTCCTAGCTAACTTCATTGACTTGGTAAACACACATGTTTTATTCCAGAAATCGGATAGGCTTCTTGATGGTTCTTTTGGCCCGATTGAGTATCATTGCTTTTGGGAAGTTGGGCTGTCTCTTGGACTTGTAGTTGCTGGGCTGTATCTCCACTCATGAACACCCTCCTTAACTCCTTTCTCTATTGCAGTTGCCCTTTATCTCTGCAACCCACTGCTTCACTCATTCGGTCGTTCCCTTTTGATTTCGGTTCTCCATTTTTCTCATCCTTCTTTTTTTCTCTCATTCTTTTATTTTCTCTTACTAGAAAACCCATGAAACCGAAGAATCGAATGGAGATATCGATGCTACCATTCTCTAACACCATCTTCTTCTCTTCAGTGACTTTTTCTTTTTCTCCTTGGAACTGAACCATAAGGTAACAAATTATTTTCTTACTTTTAATCCAGTAATTGAGATATTGACACACTTTGCTTCTCCTACTTCTCACCATAGCTATTTAAGAAAGGGAGTAATATTGAAAGGATTTTTTCTACTCTTCATCTATTTAAGCTTTCTACCCTTTTCCTCTTCATACACTTGCCTGCCTGCCTTGCATATTCTCGCTACATCCTACTTGCCTGCTTATGCAGTTTTCTGCCACCTCTGCTTGTCGTCCACATTTAGAAGCTACATGTGTATCGGAGGTTTAAAGATGCTATAAACTATGTCCAACTTCAGTTTTCATAATATGGTTTCACTTTTATATTAACTTATTTTAATTCAACTAATATTTTTCATGTATTAAGATGATGAAAAGTAGTGCGGAACTAAATTTTGGCATCAAGTCGTTAAATAAAGCAGCTGGGTAATGATTTGGAAGCTTGGCTCTTGATTTTATCTTACAATGTTTCTTGTATATTTCATTCGTTCTATCCGGTAGAAGAGGTGTTTTGGAAAGAAGCATGTGATCGAAGATTTACTTGTCGTTGCTACTAAAATTGATAATCAGGTTACAGGTCATGAGAGGGAAATACAGAGAAGTGATGATCCTGACTCCATGGTTGAGAAAAAGGTGGCTCTTTTTGAGGTAAATGTTGTTTTTTTAATTGGTAACTTTTTGATATACAATTCATCCACATTAGTCATAAAGGTGTTATGTTTGCTATTTTAGTGTCTATTAAAAGGTGCCCCTCAACTCCATTTACCACCAGCAAAACTTTCGCAAGAAAACATAACTCATTATTTGTCATTAAAACCAATTGAGTATTTTAATCTCCAACACAAACTAAGTACCATTCTTTCTCCCTTGTTGCAATCAGGTCCAAAGAACAATTTTTCATTAATACTAGAAATGCATAAGCATGGATGAAATGGAAAAATCTCAGTAGTTAAAGAAAAGGCTTTGTTCATATCAGACTAATGAATTTGGAAGCCTTTTTTAAGCTACAATTGGTATTGAAATAGTCAATAATTGCGCTTGAGGTTATTAAGCTTTGAATTTATTGCAGCCTGAAAATCTATTAATGGACTCATATGGTATTCTAAAAGTTTCAGACTTTGGGTCTCAACAAGTAGGGGTGTGCAAAAAAAACCGCAAAACTGAAAAACCGAGCCGAATCGTTCAATCCGAAACCAAAAAAACCGAAACCGAAAAAAACCGTAACTGAAAAAAACCAAAACCGAAAAAACCGGATATCAACAGGTCGATTTTTGGTTTTCATATTTAGGTATCCGCGGATACCCGAACCGAAGCGTTTGATAATATATATATATATATATATATATATATATATATATATATATATATATATATATATATATATATATATATATATATATATAAAGTAAAAAAAACTATTATTTCATTAGTATTGTTTGATCAATCTACGAGTCCAATAACCTAAACAAAAATTCATATCGACAACTCCAATTTTGTAATTCTAAATTCATTCGCTTTTCTTGTTATTTTTATTATTGTATTTATTATACAACTTAGAATATATGATATTTGAATTTCATTACGATTTTTAAACTTCATTATGTTTTTTTAAACTCTTTGACTTACTAATTTTAAGAAAGAGATAACTAAAATGGAGTTTGTAGCTTCAATTGAATTTAATTCTTTATATTTTACTGGGTACCCGTGAACCGAACCATGGTTACCCGCTTTCATACGGTTCAGCTTTTTTTATCAATACAGTTCGGTTTCGGTTAGTGCGCATTAGGTACCCGCCCCGTGGTCACAGTTCACAATTTTATTACTATCCGAACCGAACCGCCTCGTGAACACCCTTATCAACAAGCGGTGCGTGTACATGTGCAGCAAGCTTCAGACATGAAAAGGTTTTATATGTTCTTGGTTATTTACATTTGAATTCTTTGTAAATTTAGGAAGATGGTCCTATGGGACTCCAAACTATGTTGCTCTTGATGTAACAGTGCAGTGATATCATCAAACTTTATGAATGTAAAATGGAAAATATTTACATGAGTTGTCACATCTCATAATATATTTTCAATTCAAGTGCTCGCTCTTAGAATTTCTTACTTATAATAGCAATCTACTTATATTTTTGTTCAAACATGCAGACAATTATGAAGGAAATACCAAAATTATCCTTCGTGGGTCGTGCTTAGCACGGCCCTTGAA
Organism: Lactuca sativa; assembly: GCF_002870075.4. NCBI lineage: Eukaryota > Viridiplantae > Streptophyta > Magnoliopsida > Asterales > Asteraceae > Lactuca > Lactuca sativa. Next base: position 350,177,279 of record NC_056627.2, on the reverse strand, counting down.
AGTATATATATATATATATATATATATATATATATATATATATATATATATATATATATATATATATATATATATACACACACACACACACACTGTCCGTTTATCCGCGCCAAGCGGCGGTGCTAATAGTTTTTTCATAAATTAATTTCTAGAATCAATTATTTTCCTTTAGGTGCGAGCTACTTCCTTGCGGCCTTTTGACAGACTATTTTGTGTCAGATAATTCATTTCAACATATAGTTTCTAGCTAGGTTCATATTCGTACAATAGGTGGGTAAATAAGTAAAACTCATGGCTACACCATAAGTTAAGATACTTTCTAGGCATTTGGGACCATTTAGGGGGTTCAAAACGATATTTGAGGTTAAAGACCAATGAAAATGATGTTATTTGTCTATTTATTTGGTTTTGTTTTTCTATATATAAAAAATTTTAAAATTTTCAATAGCTAATATTTTAAGGACCATATCAATGTCTCCAAAATTATCAAGTGATCAATACTTGAAGAATAGTTGTAGTAAAATTGGAATTGTTGACACAAAATTCTAAATTAGGAAGATTATAACAAACCGTTAAAACCCAAAAGTTAAACAAACACACACATAGTTAACTTCTAAACAACTAGTAAAACAAAACAAAATTCTTTATTTTTCTTTTTGTTATCTATTTGTTGCACATAAAACCCAAAAGTTCTAACTTCCGAAGCCCAAATATTCTTGATTGCTATGTAGGAAAAGAGTGACTTAAGAGAAGTGTCTAATGAGAAAACACATGATTTAATATGTTTCCTATTTAGAGTAAACCTGATAAACACTGCTAGAAAAATAAAATAAACAAAAATAAAAAAAATGGAAAATATGGTAAGAAAGGTGAGTCTCGAGCTTTAAAAAATTCAAAATTCTATTGTGTTTTGGTAGTGATAATTTCTCTAAAAGTCGACCATCAATGCACATTTGTTACGTATAAAGTTTTCTAACCTTTTTTCATCTTGCTAACGTGGTGTCCTTTTGGAATTGGAAGTCTATTTTTGACTTATTAGTAGAACTTGAATTCATACTAATGATTTATAATGGAAAAGTCAGTATTCACTATGAAAATCGAGATTGCTCTGGTTCAATTGGTTTTCCTGTGTAACTTCAAAACCATAGCAAAACCAAGGTGCAAAATGGACTAAATTAAAGCATACCCTAAAAATTTGACAACAATGAGCTCTATCATGTCCACCATCTTCAATGAGAGTTCAGAAAATAAGCAGGGGCAAAAAAGAAAGAAATATAAGGGCAACAACCAAACAACAATAACCGGTATGTGTAAAATGGTCAAAATTACAGAATGTTCCAAACAACAACTTGTTGGATTGGGTGTCTAAGCTCATAACTATAATTGGTATAAACTTGAATTCATAATAGCACGGTCCCTTTTAGTTGCCTTCAAACCTAGCAATTAGACATGATGACTTTTAGAGAGAGAGAGAGAGATTAATTATTATGTGATTTATAAAATGAAATAAATGATTTATTAATGTATTATGAAAATAATATATTAATTAGAAATCAGATTATTTAATTAATAATTAATTAGAAATTAATTGGAATTTATTTTGGGATTAATTGGTGTCACACCCCAAAACCAGAACGGCGGAAACGTTCTGGGGTGGATGACGTCAAGTCAAGATTCACAACATATTCAGTATAGTAATCAAAGTACAACAACCATTGCATTAATAGTAATAGTTTTACATGGTTTACATTACATAGAAACATCAAAGTAATACAAGTAATAATATAGGCGCAGCTTGGTACAAAACTGTATTCACCAAAAGCGCCTGAGATGTACCTGTCTATTGCTGACATGAGAATACAAATTATTTTGAAAGCGAGTATCAGCATTTTTATAAATGCTGGTGAGTTCATAAGTATTTAGTGTCATTTGTGTAAGGTCAAAATAACTTTATAAAAGTAGTAGTTTAGAATCAACAGTGTATTAGAGTCTTTTCCAGAAAATCCTATATTTTCTTAAATAAAAGTAGTCTTCTACCAAGACCCGACAGAGTTATGTTGTAAAAAAAGTAATTTTCCCTTAAACACTATCATTACCAAAATACGGTGTTTGATTTTAAAGAGAGTAGGAGAATATCAGGGAAAATAACATATGCCTCAGCAGTGAAGACTGCTGACTAAGGCAAAAGAGATCATAGACTCCAGGAGAGTATCGAATGGACGACACGCCTGACTCAGTCTAACAAAAGAGAGACACAGACCCCAGACGGTATCAAATGAAAGATACAGCTAGCAAGGTCCAAAACAGTGAATACAGACCCCAGACAGTATCAAATGAATGATACAGCTAGCAAGGTCTAAAACAGTGAATACAGACCCCAGACAATATCAATGACAGATACAACTAGCAAGGTCTAAAACAGTGTAAGTATGTTTCCAGCATACAGTGTTAAACATCATTACCTTAAGGCCATGAATTATAAGGTAAACATGGAGATACTCGTAACCATACTAATCGACACTAGAGTACTTGACGCCCTGCAAGCGTCAAAAATAATGTGACATTTGTCACCCCTTGGCTTGGTAGGCCGTGGAATGTAGCTAGCAGTCAGGGTGCGGGGGTGTCAATCCCGTATAGATCTATACACACAATGTCCGCTCTCCCTACAAGAGACTCTGGTTACCAACTAGACAACGGAGAAGGCCGTGTCCGGAAGATGTATCCCAAACAGTGAATTTTGATGTAAGTGTTAGACTGGCAGTAGAGACTCATAACCGAATCGCTCGATGTAATCCCATATGTCTATACATGTATACATGATATATAATTAATGATCAAACGACCTTCGGACGGAGATTTGATCCCACCAGACCACATCTCAACGAAGAAAAGGAAATAGGGTGAACTAGCCTTCCTAAGTCCTTTAAACATTATTTATATAACTATACAAGTATAGGCATACATTTAACTAAGTAGAAGCGTTAACAAAGTAGAAGTGTTTCACGAAGTAGAAGCATTTCTCGAAGTAGAAGTGTTAATAAGGTATAAGCGTATCACGAAGTGGAAGAGTTAATAAGTATAAGTGTATCACGAAGTGGAAGCGTTAATAAGTATAAGTGTATCACGAAGTGGAAGCGTTAATAAGTATAAGCATATCACGAAGTGGAAGCGTTTCACAAAGTAGGAGCGTATCACGAAGTAAAAGGCGTTAACAAAGTAATAGCATTTAACTAAGTGGAAGTATAACGAAGCAGTAGTATCTAACAAAGTAGGAGTATAAAAACATGGAAGAAAACTTTGATGAAAACTTTGGAAAACCTTTACGTAAGACAATCATGACTTGGTATTCTTTTATTAAATAAATTTGAAAACCTTTAGAAATCCTTTGAAAACCTTTCATAAACACATTTTGATTATAACTTTGATAAAACAATATAAGTAAAGATTTGAACAAGTAAAGTCGTTTTGGAAAACCATTTACAGTATCATACTTGGCAAAACAGTTGACAGTGTAATAAATCCTTGTGCATGCGGGTTATCAATCACATGTGATTGATATGATAACTGGCATGTTTTAACTTGTATTCCCCCCTAAAACATGTAAAAACATTTAAAAAGGTTCATTCAGGGGTATGAACTCACCTGTTGTAAGTGGATCGGGTGAAGGTGCCGGTGTAGGATGCTAAGTGTCAAGTGAGGAATTGACCACACACGAATCCTATTCAACATGTAATGATACATTTAAGTATCTAATTAGTCATTTAATAACTAATTAAGCAAGTAAGGATGTCTTATGACATAAAAACACTTTGCTACAAGTGCTAGGAGTGTCTCGGGTAACATCTAAGGGTGTGTATGGCCTAGATAGGGAGTTTACTCTTCAAGAGTAAACTCTTTATAGAGTTTACGGCCCTAAGACCTTTTCCCCATGATTTTACGGCCATAAAATCATGGATGGTGTGTTCTTTGATGCATTAAGGTCTTATAACACTTGTGGTATTAGGCTAGGTTCAATTCTAGGGCTTATGAAGGGTTTAAGGCTTCAAAATGGGCCATTTAAGGAGTTTAACGCCTAAGACTACTCCTTGAGGAGTTTACGACTATAAACACATGATTTTACGGTAGTAAACTCATGTTGGTCCACTTCTTTTGTTGTTTGGTGGTTCTATCTCATGCATGTAAGGTTCTAGTCACTTTTAGGAGCTTAGGAAGGTGTTTAGGGCACTTAAACACCTTGGAAAGGTGTTTACGTTCTAAGGAGATGCTATTGGGGAGTTTACTACCTTAAACACATGAGTTTACGGTAGTAAACTCATTTTGTCCATGAATCCTATGTTTTGGTGCATCAAATGAAGGATTACAAGGCTCTAAGCACTCATGGAAGCTTTTGGAAGTGTTTGAGGGGTAGTTTAACACCTTAAAAGGTGTTTATGGTCCATGAACATGGGTTAACGGTCTAAGAACATCCTTAGACCGTAAACTCATGTTTACTCCCCATTTGGTCCGATTTTGGTGTTCTAAGTCCTTTCGGGTAAGCCTCTAAGCCATTGCTAAGCATGAGAAGTGTTTTGGAAGGGTTTTTGAGCATTAAAACCCTCTTTAAAGGGGTTTATGGTTTTGGGAGGCTCCCAAGACCGTAAACTCATGTTCTTGGGGTTTTTAGATGATTAAGTCACGAATTTGTAAGCTAGATATGTTAGATAACAAGCTAGGAAGGTTTACTTACCGATTTGAGGCTCGGAGAGGCGATTTTTGACCAAAACCCGTTTGTAGAGAGAGAAAGTAGAGAGAGAGAGATTCTAAGGTGGGGAAAAAGGTGGGGGTGAAACCCACTCCTCCCTTATATAGGGTGGAGCTTATGGCCTGGCTGGGGTTCTCCTGACACCAACCGCGAACGGGTTTTTCACGCCAACCGTTAAACACGGCAACATTTTAAAATTATACCCCTTTAATTTTTGTTCGCTTGACGAATATTATTTAAAATATTCCAAAGGATTTAATTCCGGTCAAAAATATTTTTGGGATAAATTTGGCTAATTTTTTTGACGTACTAATTTCGACGTTAACTTCGACGTTAAAACTAACAGAGATTTTTGGGTTGTCACAATTGGATTACTTAAAAGTGCAGGGATTGTTTAGTTATTTATTGAAAGTTGAAGAAGGCCCAAGGACCTTATTAGATGAGGTGGACGAAAATCACTTGGTCAAGCGCAAAATTCATCCAAGCCACTTGGATAAGGGGAATGGGTTGTTTGGCCACCAAGCAAAGGATCTATGGCATATCCTTTAACCCTAACTTTGACACCAAGTTTCCTCAACTATATAAGGAGGTCCCTAGCCCATAATTTCGTCCATCCCTTCCCTCTACAATCCTTGGATGAAATCTTGGCTCTTTTCTCCTCTCTCTATAGGTTTCCTCTTGCTAGTTTGGGTGTGATTCCATTAGAGGCACGACACTTGTGGTGCTTGCTTCCAAGATATCAATGAAGGAGAATTCTAGTTGTTTTCTATAACAACAAAAATGCATGTAACCCTAAACCTTTAATTTAGTAATTTCGAAAATCACCTACTTAGTTATAGGTTCGATAAAGAAAACATAGATCCTTATTAGGGTTGCATGCACACTTAAGAGTTTAAGTTTATTTGTTTTGCATAAAACCCATTAGTGGTATCAGAGTTTGACTTGTTTTCTATTGAATTTGCTATAATGGTTGACTTGATCAATTAAGGTTTATAGCAATTAAACCGTCTATGCCAAGAATTTCAAAATTAGGGTTTCTTGGACCCTAAGTTTCGAAAATTAGGTAAGGATTGTAACCCTTACCTTGCCTCCCAGGTAATCGATTTTAGTGCAAGGTTTCTTGATCCCTAAGTTTTCGATTTTAAGGTAAGGAATGAAACCCTTACATTCCTCCCCAAGCAAGCCATTTTCAAAAATGGTATATGTGGTTAGGGTTTCCTAATTTTCGTAATTGTTAGTTTATCTAATTAAATAGGATAATTATAAAATTTAGATAAATCCTACACCCATTTTTTCGAAAATTAGGGGTGAGGATTAAATTAAATTATTTGATTAATTTAATTAAATAATCCTTACATGATTAATTAAATGTTTAATTAATAGATAATTATTTGGTTGTTTTAATGTTAAATTAGTTATTTAATTTTTGAAATTTAAATTTAAACTTAGTATTTTGAAAAGTTTTAAAATACACCTTATACTATATGTAAAATTAAAAGCTTAATTATTACTATATGTATAAGACTAAGTCAGTCAAACCGTTAGTACGCCTCATTCATGAAGGCATACTATAAGGGGAGTTTAAGGAAGTGGCATATAAAATGACCGTTATTGGGTATCCATTTTCACCCACCGCTCTCTTGTATGGTGGAGGGTTGTTAGCCAAACGGGTTTGATAGGACAAATTAGTTCTCATTAAAAGTATAATGATATTAAAAGTAACCAAACCCTTTTATTTAAAATCTCAATCTTAGTTACTTTATGAAAATGTGAATTTGTATGTTAATCCATGAAAACGCACATCATACTTTATATGATGTTAGTCAAGCGTGTGTGGTTAACCGGTACACTAATAGGGACTATAAAGATATATGAAGGACATCTCGAAAATTATCGTTGTTGATGAAACGTGTGTGGTTAAACGGCACATCAATGTGAGATGATAAATGACATCGAGGTTGTCAAGCGAGTTTGCATGGTTATTCGCATCTTGTTTGTGATCCTCGACATCACAGTCACACAAGTGAGAGCATAATCCAAGATTAAAAATGTCATTTATTAGATTCAATGAAGCTTAAAAGATCTAAGAGTTTCATAAGATTGAAATTGGTAAAAGTCTTACCTACCTAAAATAGATTTGAATTTGATTACGACATCCTTCTTCAATTTCGAATAAAAAATATGGATCCTAACCTTAATTTAAAATTTATGGGTTAATAATTGAGGATTAAAATCAACTAACTTGAATTCTCTTTTCTCCCATTATAGATGTCAAGTTAAGACAATAATGGACTTCCTTATTATTTTGGAAATGGTTTTCATCTTTCTTCTAAAGATGACCTTCCACTTTCTAATCAATGTGAAAATGTTTTCTCTTCTTCAAGAAATGGTGGAACCGGAAGTCATGCTTCTCCAACTCTTCCTCCTCCTCCTCCTCCAGTGACTCTCCCCACGTCACGCTTTCCTTGAGTTGAAAGATACGAAACTACTCAAGCCATGTTGGCATGTAAACATCAAGATGGAAATTTTATGTGTGCGCATGTTTTGGAAATAAAATCGTACATTGACAAATTGGATAGAATAGGTGTCGCTTTCCCAAGCGAGCAAGCCATTGATTTGGTTCTTCTTTCGCTTCCAAAGTCATATGAATAGTTCATTGAGTACTTTTATATAAGGAACCTCGACATGACCCTAATTGATCTAACACATATGTTGATTGTTGCTGAAGCAGAAATGCTTAAGAGCACAAGCGAAGCAAAAGTGCCTGAAGGGTCTAATTCTAAGGTTTCCATGGACATTGACAATGGTGACAATGGTGGTCTAGAAAAGATTTATTTTCCCAATGGAAAGGGATCAGCCAAGGTCAAATCGTTTGATCGTATGGTAAAGATAAAGACTAGTTCCGAGATAATTCCATGCGTTAACCCTAAAGAGTCCATATGTTTCTATTGCCAATTGAAGGGAAATTGGTTGCGAAGCTGCCCAAAGTATCAGAAAGATCTTAGAGATGGTAAAATCAAGTCATGTGACTCTACTTCATGTAAATCCATCATCTAACTCCATTATTTTAATAAGTTCTTGTTCATAGACTCATAATACATGATGTGATGATCACATTTTGATGTTATTGTAGGAAAGAATGAAGCTTAAGAAGAGTGAGCTAAATCTGATCGTGAGAGATGGACTTCGGTCGCATGGTTCGATGATCAAAATTTGGAACTACTGCTTAGTTATGATAACTTAATAGATTTCTATTACTCTTCGGAGATGTATAGTTTTTCATTTTATGCTTTGTAAGGACAGGTTCCAAATTTTTGTTTATTTTCAATAGAAGTGAAATTTTGGTTTATTTGGTTGTCTCATTTTATACATTTCCTTGCAATGACATTTATCAAAGTATTGGTTACATTTCTATTATTAGGAATGTTAATTGTAGATTTGATTCTTATGATATCGCTTGTGCTATTGTCATAATTAACTAAGTGACAAAGAATTCTCATCGCCCAAGTTTCAATTGGATAGAAACTTGGGATCATGCAGTCTAAAATGCATGATGTATGAGAATCTTGATCGTTGGAAAATTATGACTAATTCATTGATCATATGTTTATGTGAGACAGATGAAGGACTAATGGATCTAGTACATGTTGGTGTAAACTATTCAGATCCACCACAAAGTATGGCAACTCTATTCGTCATGATTTACTAATGTTTCAGTAAATATGGTTGTGTTTATAAGATTAAGATAATTCTGATACTTTGAAAAAAATTCAAAGAGTAGCATAACAAATATGAAAAATCTAATAGGAAGAAAGATAAGAGTTTCTCCAATCTTAAAGGAAAGGAGAGTACTTTGGCATCATGTTTTATGATCATCTTAATCATCGTGGAACTATATCACAATAGATCCTCGAAGAACATCATAGTGCAATTGTATAACTAAGAAGAGGAATCAGATATTGTTGAAATAGTTAAATCGAGAGATGAGTCATACTTCGTTTCCAATCTAGTTTTCTAGCCATACTCCAGTTACTACAGATCGTATCTTGAAAAATTAATTTCGTACTAAGTAAGTTTATAAAACCTCATGAAATGTGGAGTAATAATGCTTTCTTACTCTAACAAATTTGTAATTGGAAGTTGTGATGTTTTGGTTAAAACAAATGATGAACTAAGACCAATTCCATGAAGTGTTTATTATAGGGAACCGTGACATCCCCATTTTCACGGCTAGAAAAGACCGATTTGTTTATGCTTTATTTGAAAATCATAGTATATTTTTGAAAAAACATGTTGCGGAATTTGTTCCCAAAAATATGTTAAGTAAATTATCAAAGCATTCCTGAAGGAATGGGTTTTGATTATATTAAAAACATTGGGATGTCATTGTCAATACAGTACATAAGCATAAACATAAATAGTACAGGCCTTACAACATCTATTATTCTAATGGCCTATAATCCACAGATCTCTCAGCATATCAACACTCATGTAATCTTTTGCTACTACTTGTAATGCAAGAAACCGAGTGGGTTAGGCTTGGGAGCCTGGTCAGCACATAGGGTTTTCAACCCACAATAATTAAGCTTATTAATTTCATCAAATCATTCAACCCGAATACCCGTTCCCGTTATCCTCACTTTCTGTCCCTAAAGCATCTAATTCAAGGGACCTAGCCTAAGTATCATCATCGGGATGACAATACTGCTTAGGGGGTTCCTCGGCAATATATGTCAGTAAGACAACCATGAGGGGGATGGAGTACACCGGTGAACAAATCGTTCACAAACACCTGTAGGTTGTGAGCATGTCTCCGTTGCACTAGATTGTCTAGAATAGTCCGCGGTCATCATCTATACTCTGCTAGATGACTAAATCAGCTTAAACATCGAGGCCTCTCATCATTTTATTTCATCGCTCATCGTCTATTTCATCTACCTATCTTTCCCCGCATATTGATAGGTATAAAATACATATACGGTTTAAATCAAGTAAAAACATGTATATCTTGTTCATTGTAACGCCCTGTTCTAAATCGCCTTCCTAATTCGAGACAATGGCCTGAAGACAGGTTATTATAAGGCTTAGGGCCTTTGGAAAATAGAGTTCTATACCCATTTAGGTACGGATAATGTAATTAAGGTGATCCAAGAGTTTGGGTCGTGTCTTGGAACCAAGGGGCATATCGGTAAAGTGGTAGTTCGAGCTCTTTATGAATTTTATATTTTGTTCGGGATGTTTTGAGGTGAGGATAAGATGATAGATGTGTAGAGCTTCTCGCCACCTTTTTCATGGATATAAAGAACATCGAAAACGGAGTTGAAACGAAGAAATTATGGTCGTTGAAGTTGGCGTGGTTCGGATGAGTGATCATTGACTTGTTGACCAAGCTCACTTAAGACTCACGACATGAGCATGAAGTTCTCACGACGTGAGACTCGCCTGATGCACCAAAACCCTAATTTTCGGGTATTTAAAGGTAAGGGACAATTAGGGTTGCTTCTCCTCAGCCTCCTTCACCTCCAAGGCCTCTAAGAAACCCTATAATCGATCCTTTTGAGCCCTTGAGCCATTGTTGGTGGTATTGGTGTGTTATTGGTGATTTGATTCCTTGAAGAAGAAGAATAAGATCTTATGGTGGTTCCTTTTGGTGAGATAATCTCCTCCATGTGGCACTTCTGAGCTCATAAGCCTCTATAAGTCTCAAAGATCCCACCTTTCTCTCCTAATCTTGCTAGATTTTGGTTATGGTTACCTTCTTTGCATGGGATCTTGAATTATCATGCATGAGGTCCATAAAGTTAGCAACTTTATGGACCATTGAGTCACTTTCTGTGTTAGAACCCTTGGATCTGGATTTTGGTGCAAGTTTTGGACTCCAAGTTTGAGTATTGGCCCTTTTCCTTCATTTTGATCTAGGTTGGTGTTTAAGTCATGTATCAGACATATGTTACTAGAAAGCTTCGATTTTTATGATCCTTGGGGTAAAGGGAGACCCTCTAGACTGTCCCATGTGAAGGCTTAATGGATTAGAAGCTTAATGCTCGTTTTTTGTCAGATATGGACTCACGACGTGATCAATGAAGCCTCACGACGTGATAGCATGTTCGAGGAAGTTTATGGTCCAACCCACGACCTCACAACGTGAGCATCACCTGTGCAAATTTGGGCTCTTTGATTGTGGGCTAGCTTGGTATTGGACTTATCCTTTGGTTTGGGCTCATAATGGACTAAGGATTTTAGAGTAATGGACTTCTGATTGAGCTTGCCTTACCTTAATGGGCCTTATATGATGAATTGGGACTTAATAGGCCCAATGTAGTTAGGCCTTGATTGGGCCCAATAAGCTTGGACCTTTGCGTCATCGGAAAATCATTGGTTCAGAAAAGTAAATGGGATTTAGGGAAAGGCCCATGTAAGGGTTTGGGCCCAATTTGGAAAATTGGGCCATTGATGGGTTTTTATGGATTTGATTGTTTTGGGTCTTAGTTATGTATCTTGTTGGACTAGGGGTAAAATGGTAATTTTACCCCAAGTATGGATTATGGATCATGGTATAGAACCCAATTGCTAATTGGGTGGTATTTTGGTATTGATAGCTTGAGGAGTTGCCAGGATAACAAATAATGATTTATTGCGGTGGACTTCAGCAGCATAAGGTGAGTTACCTTCCAGTAGAAGTGGGTCGAAGGCACCAATGTCGGCCGGCCCACTAGTAGTTGTTTATAATTGAGACGATTGTCTTTGTGATAATTGTCTGGTATGCCATTATATGTTATGATTTATGTGTTGGCATCCTACGATATTATGTGGTAGTGGTAGGAGGGGTGAAATAGTCCCTGGTTACCGGTCGAAAGAGACCAAATGGGTAGACAGTACCCATATATGCCTAGCAGTATGTTTATGATATGTTATTATATGGTAGTGGTAGGGGTGAAATAGTCCCCGTAACCGGTTGAGATAAACCGGAGGGTAGGTCGGGCACCCAGATATGCCTGACAGGGGTAGGTCGGACACCCCGGTATGTCTGACCGGGTATGTTGGACACCCCGGTATGCCTAACAGGGGTAGGTTGAGCACCTCGATATGCTCAGTAGGGTAGGTCGGGCACCCAGATATTCCTGACAATATGTTTAATGTATGGTATGTGATATGATGGGGGAACTCACTAAGCTTCGTGCTTACGGTTTATGGTGTTGGTTTCAGGTACTTCTTTTTCAAAAGGAACGGAGTCGGCAGGATCGCAACGCATCACATTATGATTTCCGCATTATGAGATCTTTTGGAGTTGTACTCTGATAATACTTTTCTATGACATGTTTTAGTAATTTGAAATACTGGTTTTTGATTATGAAATGAGTTAACAATATGGATGTTTCATACTACTAGTTTTATACTTACTTGATTAAAAATGAAATTTTTGGCTATGAATTTTGGGATGTTACAAGTTGGTATCAGAGCTTTGGTTTGAGGGATTCTGACACACCTTCGGGGGTGTCTAGACTCAAATCGAGGGTTTGAAAGATTTTTACAAGAAAATAAATTTTCTAAAATTTAAAATAAAGAGTTTTGATAAAGAACAAAGAGTGTGATGCGTGCAATCAGCCAAGCTCAAGTAAGTTTTCCCCAAGATACCAATACATGTTATGTTATGTTATGTTATGATATGAATTGAGAATATGTGAACTTCATGCTAGATTAGGGCTAAGGATATAGGAAGGATGCCTTATATGCCTATTATATTTGTTTGTAGACCTGCATGCTAGTACTGATCAGTCAGTGATATGATGGCCTGTTTAGGTTATGCCTGATTGTATGATCTTTAGAATCTTATGCCAATATATATTCATGATAAGAGGATAGAATGGTTTGATTGGATCATGTTGGTTAGAATTTCCATTATCTGAATGTTGATTGCTTTGTGCTTTGTGGGATTCTTAGCAATGTGAGCTAGCTACCAAGTAAACATGCTAAGTCACATGTGGCACATGTTGGATAATCTCATAGTGATGGAGTTGGCCCTATTGCATATCTTATGTATGATTCCAAACGTTTTAGGGATGAGTCTTTTACTTGAAGGATTATATGATCTCTGCTACATGTGGCTATATTCATAAGGTAGCTAGTTGACACTACTGAGAATCTTTCAGTAACTGAGGACTGGGTGAGTTCGGGAACCTAGGAAAACCTAGGATATGCTTCAGTGGGTTAGTAGTGAGGTTTAGTGAGACTTGGGTGCATCAGTTTGAGGAAGTGACTTGGACGATTCATGAGGACTGTTAAGCAAAGTATGGGTAGGTCTAGAAGGTAGTATTAGGCCCGTACTACTAAAATCACATGATCCATACTCGTATCGGTGAGAGTCTTGGAGAATCTGAGAAGCTTCGGGGAGGAGAATAATTGAGTATGTTTTAATTAGTGGTTTTTTAGTTTGGAGATGAGCACTCAGGGAGGAGGTTCCGGTTCAGGATTAGGTCTCGGCTCAGGTGGTGAGCCTGTCGAGGGAAGGACTGCCAAGATTTTGAGTTTGCGTTGGATTGAGGAGATGGAAGGTGTTTTCCGCACTATTCCTTACCTATAGGAACCAAGGTTCGGTTTGCCTTGGATCTCATGTATCGGGCGACAATGAGATGCTTGGAATTGATTACGCGGTCTATTGTGCTTTCTAAATTAGAGATTATGTCTTGAGAGGAGTTTGTGACCCGGTTTAGGACAGAGGATGTTCCAGATGTTGTAGTCCAACCGTTGACAAAGTGAGCTAGTGAGCGCGATATGGTGCCAGACCCTGAAGGATATGACTTCCAAAGTCCAAGGATGCGAGGTCGATTTAGAGCACATTGGGAAGAGAGGGTCATGCCAAGTGCGTATAGTAGAGGATCCGGAGAAGAGACCCAAGACTTCTGATCATCGGGTGAAAGGCTAGTAGGGCCGGAGTTAGTGCAACAAGTGCGGGAAAGTACACAAGGGAGTTTGTCATTCCAGGGGTTTAGGCTACTACAATTGTGGCAGGGTTGGTCATGTCAGCAAAGATTGTTCTCACGGGGCAAGCCCATTATGTTTTCAATGCGATCAGGTGAGCCACAAGAAGGCCGACTGTCCGAGGAGGATGGAATGAACATTGAAGGTGCCTACTCCGACAATTTTGTAAATCTTTGATGGTCGAGAAGACGGGGCAGGAGCCCCAACAGATAGGAGTCAGGCCCTGCAGTGTTAGACATGAGAAGTCAGGACTCCAGCAGGCGATGTTACGGGTATGTATCTTTGTCTTCTTTCAGTTTTATCTGTACATTGTTGTGGAAATTTTGCTTGGGTTTGAAATATTTTAGTGGGTTGGGAAAGTGTATCCTTGGTTTATTTCTTTTCTCCTGTTGGGTTATATCTTCAAATATTGTCATATGTCATTTGCATAACATGAATTACTAAGTAGTTAGTGAAAGGTCGTTTCCCTTCGCTGGATCGGGGTGTTCAACGTTCTCTCGGTTCGTAGTAGAGATCAGTTAGGGGTATTATATGGAAAGCATGTGGTTAGCTTCATTGAGCTAGTCTGCCCGTATTGATGGGATGTAGTGGTTTCATCATCTGTCATGTTAAGATCGGCAGTGGCCTATGGGAGAACTTTTGGGTTCTAGCACAACTGTCACTAGGAGAGGAGCGGTAGTAGAAAGATATGGGTGTTAGACGCATAGGTGTTTGGTCATTGGATGTTCAAGAGAATTGTATTTCGCATGGGTTGAGTTTGGTTAGAGTTCAGTGGTGCTACAAGAACGAAAGTGTGAACGAGGATTTGTCAGCCAGGGTAAAGATTAAGGCCTCCGGTCGCCAGCATGGGAGGTGGATTGAGGTATCGGACTGGACCAGACTTCAAGAGTACTCTTCAAGATTTCATAGGATAGGCGATCTTAGGGTTTGATTGGTAACGGATCGCTAACATTGGTAATCACAGGTTGTCAATAGTGGATTATTATAAAGTAAGAAGGATGGGGAATCCTTCAATTATCACGTGCCATGAAGACTTAGTCGAATCTAAGTGGGGGAGAATCGATTAGGTATTTAGGAGCAGAAATAGGTCTGAAACTAGGATGAGTGTCGCATCCCCGTCATGGAGGAAGGTGGTCAAACGACCGTCTTAGTGGAGGATTTTGTGTGTTGGGAGTTCGAAAAATGTTCCAACATTTGGTTCACGCCTTTCCTTGGCATCAGATAGCAGGTTCCAGGGACCAGGTTAGAGGTCCAACTAGGACTCAAGTTCAGTTGAGTGTTAGGTCAAGTGCATGTTCGACCCAGGATGGGTATAGTTGGATTGGTGGTAGTGATGGATTTTGTCTACAAGAACATCCTATGTGCTCATACAAACCCTAATGCTTGGATCTAGGTTTCTTTATTGTACATGCAAGTTATCCAAGACTATAAACCCTAATTCTAGCACACAAGTAATCATATTAACATAAGAATGGGTTTAAGTTATTACCTTGATTTTTATGTAGCAATAACAATTCCAAATCCTTCTTGTATTGACTTTAGAAAGCTTAGAGTCACAAATGTCACTCCTCTAATGGTTCACAAACACCAAGAGCAAGAGGATGAGGAGGAGAGAGGATGGAGGCTGCCCAAAATGTGTTCTAACCCTAGAAGAGAAGTTCCCCACGTTTTTGAGCCTTAAGGGTTCTATATATAGTGAGACTATTAGGGTTATCTAACAAGGAAACCCTAATTTGAATGCTTAAGCCCTAAGCAACCCATGTACTCCTTTTCTTAAGGGCCTTGGAAGATTTCTAATGGGTTTCCCCATAGAATTCATCCACTCCTTAATATAAGGCAATCCATAGCCCAAATTGCAATTATCCTATAATTACAATTCCAGTCCCTTAAGTTTAATTAATCTCTTTTAGTCACAAACTTAATTCTTATTAATTCTTGACTAATATTAATTAAACAATATGATTTCTCCTTTAATATATTATTCTCATAATATATTAATAAATAATATTTAATCCTTTCTCTCCATAATTCATCCTATCAAGTTGCTTTGGTGAAGGCAACCCAAAAGGACCATGCACCATCGGTTCAAGTACATACCAAAATAGTTATGGACTTAGACACTAATCCAACAGGTAGAACCTAGGTTGGCAGATAGTGTTAGAGTGTTGTAAGTCTATGGGTGTAGTCGTAGCATTCACAAGGTTGGTAGGTTTTCAATATTCAATTCCCAATATGGACACGTTTCCATATTTTCCATATGACAACTCATTCTTAATAGAATCTTATCTATTCATAATAAGGTCGATATGGTCCATCCAATACTATACTTCCAACTACTCACAAGCGACCAATCCTCGACGAACTTTGGATTGTCTTTTGATAGTTGTTTAATTATCTTAATCAAAACCGATTCTTGTCCTTTTTCCCTCTAAATGCGCTAGACATTTGAAAAATTTTAGAATGGTCAAATATTATACAATTTGCAATCGATCCTATACCCGAAGCGTATGGGACACGATGTATAATGTCTTACATAAAGATTTGATACTTTATCAATCTTCTGCCATAAAATTTTATGTGCTACGTTCTCAACATTCCACAACCTAAGCCTTTAGATTTGAAATGAAGCATAATATTCTCTCCCTTAATTATAGCAAAACAACTTTACAACCCTTACGATTTTGCAAGGTGTAACTCTGGTTTTTCTATAATTAATATTGCTAACTTGCAATACTTGCCTTAATAATCATACAATCATAACATTTATGCTCCCACTATCAAGATGATTATTATAAACATAACACTTATGCTCCCACTAGCTTTGACATGTATTCAGAAACCATCTTAACTTCCAGAAAAACAATGCCTATTGAATTTCTTTAAGTTCATATTTCTAATACCGAATGCTTTGATAATCCTTTATCAAGGCTTCTTGAACTTATACACATTTGTCTTAGATAGATCATATGTATGTCTAAACAATTTAGACTAATTGCTAAATCTCACAATTCGAATCATGGAAAGGGATACCGTAACCATAATTGAATTCGAGAATTCAATTTCACAATTACTATCTTCTTAAAATCTTTCTTAGTGAAAACATTTCCTCACAGTCATTTTCATGAAGGAGGGAATCTTATGACACTTAGATTTTAATGGTGTATGGGTTCCTATCCATGTGAATTTGTCAAAACCAAAGTTTACGACAAATTCAAACTCATATGGACCGAACTTTCTTAATCTTGATTTCTTGCCTTATGGTAACACAGCTGCCCACCATGTCTTCTAAGTAGTTAAGCAGCTCGCCTTTTCCTATCAATGTACTTTTCATTAATCAAGGTCCTTGCCTTTTATGCATTCAAATGAGAACTCATAGGGCTCACATGCATAATTAACTCAATTGGAATGGCACAGAAACAAAATAGTGTCAACACGATAGTTTGTAAACCTCAACTCGCGTGCTAGTGATGATCGATAAGGTTTATTTTGATTTGTTCTTGAAACCTTTCAAGACCATTAAGACTCCCACTGACTCCTTGACTAATAAGATTCTCTTGTCAATAAACATTTCTTGACAACCAAATATTCAAGAGTTAGTGTAGTTTTTATCAAAACACTTCATAAATTGGTCCTAGTTGGTCTTTGTCTTATCCAATACATTACAACTTTCCACATTTGATGAATGTTATAAACCTTCTTAATACTTATCACTCAATTTCACAATCTTAACTCTAAGACTTGTTTTGGAACGAAGTATGATTGACTTCTTGATTTAACCATTTCTTCAATTCTTGATTCCTCTTCTTATACATACAATTGTACTAAGACTCGCTTAGAGGATCAATTGAGATATGGTTCTTAATCATTAAGACCTATCAAAAAGCATAAAAGGTACTCTCCCTTCTTCTTAGAATGGAGAAACTTTTATCTTTCTGCCTACTTGATTCTTCTTATTCATTCTGCTATTGATTTAAACTTTTTCAATCAATTCAGAATTACACTTAATCTTATAAGTATAATCATATTTACTAAACCTTTAGTAAATCATGATGAATATCTTGTTACTCTTATGGTGGACTTGATCAACACGCAACTTTGTGTACTCGATCTCTTAGTCCTTAACTTGACACTTGTCAATGAATTAGTCTAATTTCCAAATATGAAATTTCTCATTCATCGTGCAACCAAGTTGCATGATTCCAAGTTTCTGTCCAGTTGAAACTTGGGAGATGAAAAACTCTCCTTATTTGGTAAATTTTCGACATTTCCATAAATAATATAATTAAGAATCAAATCCATTATTGCTAATATTAGAAACATTCAAACGTTAATTTTTCATATATGCCATTGCAAGGATAATATAAAATCAAAATTTATTTTATTGCGGAAAAATTTGTCCTTACAACGCAATTCTTTGAAAAACTATGCTAATACATCTTTCTTAGCAATCTTATTCTAACTCTAAGTCGCAGCTTAAGAATCTAATCTTCAAGTAATGCGATCGAAATCCATTCCTTCATGGTTAGATTCTGCTCACTTCTTCCCTTAAGCTTCCTCTCTTTTCTTTGATCCTACAAAACATCAATTGTAGTCTTATCACATTATGTATTAAGAATCTAGAATAGGTGCTTAAAAGAGTTAGTCAATGGATTTTACCTAAAGCAGAGCCATACATTTTGACTCTCCCATCTTTTAGATCTCTTAGGTAAACAGGACAGCTTCGTCTCCAATGCCCCTTCTCTTGGCAATAAAAGCAAATTGACTCTTTTGGAACAGGACATGGAACTAGTTCAGACATTGCCTTTCTCTTATGATCAAACTTTTCGATCATAACATGTCTTTCGTTTCCATTGTCTATATCCATAGAGGTCTTGAAGGCAGATTCACCAATCAACTTTGCTTTTCTATTGCGCCAAACCATTGCTGATTCAGCAGCAATAAGCATATGTGTGAGATCTATAAGGGTCACGTCGCAGTTTATCATATAGTACTCTCTTACGAACTCACTATACGAGTTAGGAAGTGACTGGAGAACCCAATCAACAGCCATCTCTTCACAGACAACGGATCCCAACATTCTTAACTTATCAATGTATGACTTCATCTCTAGGACATGTGCACACACCGACTCTCCTTCTTTATGTTTACTTGCCAAAAGGGCTTGACTGAGCTTGAACTTTTCAATCCTTCGAACTTGTGGGTTAGGCAGAATAATTGGAGGAGGTGGAGGAAGAGAAGTATGAGGGAAGTATGATCTCTTGTTCCTCGATCGAATCGTGGAATATCATCTTCATGCGGAATGCTTGTTCCACAGGATTTGGGAAGACCATAGTTGTCAAACTTTGACATCTACAATACGGGAGAAAACGAATTCAAGTTAGTTGATTGATTGAGTCCTTAGTAAATCACCCAAATGAGATACTAAGGCTAGGACCCAACACAATATGCTACAAAATGGGAAAGGGATGCCGTAACCCAAATTGCAGAACATTTGAAGGTAGGTGAATGACGATTCACTAATTTCCACCATGAAAAACGAAAAGGAAATTTAGGTTTTAAATCTATGAAAACTCCTAGATCCTTTGAGATTCATTGAACACTTAAATGGCATGTTTAAATCTCGATATGCCCCTCTTGTTTGTGACTGGGATGCCGAGGATCACAAAACGGGTGTGAATAACCATGCAAACTTACATGGTGACCTCACATGTTTCAGTCACCTATTCGATGTGCCGGTAAACCACACACGCTCCACCGAACTATGACAAACATTGAGTCACCCTTTGCTACCTTTGCTTAGAACCATTTAGTGTGCCGGTTAACCACACACGCTCCACTAACGTCTTCGCAAGGGCACAAAGTGTAATTTCATGGAATTGCATCAATTCACTTTTGCCAAAGTAACTAAGATTGGGAATTTTATGAAAACATTTAGTTACTTTTATACTTCATTATACTTATAATGGAAGGTTTCTGTCCTATCCTACTCGTTCGGCTAACGACCCTCCACTAGTCAAGAGTGCGGTGGGTAAGAGTGGATACCCATTCAATCGCCATTTTATAGGCAATTTCCTTAAACACTCCTTATAGACCAGCTTCGTGAATGAGGCCTACTAACGGTAAGACTTACTTTTACTCATACATATATATAATGTTAGACTTTTAATGTTATATATAGTATAGGGTGTATTTTACACTTTTAAAATATTAGGTGGTCAAATTTAACAATTATACTTTTAATTCAATTGAATTGTAAACCAAAACTTTATGGATTTATTAAACCTCTTTTAATTATACACCTTAATTAATTAATTAAACCATAAGGGTGTGATTTGAATCTTTTTCAAAACAATACTAGGGTTTTAGAATTTAACATTCCTAAATTAAACTTTTAATCAACTTTTAAATTCCAAAACTTGAGGGCAAGTTTTGAAACATTTCAAAACATTAGGGTTTAGAATTTAAATATACATCAAAATTAAACTATTAATCAAAATTTAAATTCCAAAACTTGAGGGCAAGTTTTGAAACCTTTTTTTCAAAACATTAGGGTTTCAACTATTTAAATTTCAAAACAACAAAACTTTTGAGGTCAAATTTAAACTATAAAACCTAAAGGGGAAAATATGAAACATTTCATAACATAAGGATCAAATAACAAATAATCTAAATTAACATTTAATCATATAATTATCCATATTTGATTTATTTAATGATTTCTTGCAAAACAATTTACCAATTTAATCAAAATAATTAATCAATTATCACATAAGGAAATAAATATTTTATTAATTGATAAATATCTTCAATTAGATCAAGAATATACTCATATATATCATAAAATCGGATCTATATTGATCTAATATGATAAAGGCAAGTATCTCAAAGATAAACAGCAAGAAATCCCGAAAATAGCTCCATCTGACGCTCGAACTCGCCGAGTACCCCCATGGACTCGCCGAGTAGGGGCAACTCGCCGAGGCCATGATGCAGAACCACAAAAAACGAATTTTTTCAACAAACATGGCATCAATACAATAGAAACCAATATAGGCTCTGATACCACTGATGGGTTTTGTCTACAAGAACATCCTATGTGCTCATACAAACCCTAATGCTTGGATCTAGGTTTCTCTATTGTACATGCAAGTTATCCAAGACTATAAACCCTAATTCTAGCATACAAGTAATCATATTTAACATAAGAATGGGTTTAAGTTATTACCTTGATTGTTATGTAGCAATAACAATTCCAAATCCTTCTTGTATTGACTTTAGAAAGCTTAGAGTCACAAATGTCACTCCTCTAATGGTTCACAAACACCAAGAGCAAGAGGATGAGGAGGAGAGAGGATGGAGGCTGCCCAAAACGTGTTCTAACCCTAGAAGAGAAGTTCCCCACGTTTTTGAGCCTTAAGGGTTCTATATATAGTGAGACTATTAGGGTTATCTAACAAGGAAACCCTAATTTGAATGCTTAAGCCCTAAGCAACCCATGTACTCCTTTTCTTAAGGGCCTTGGACGATTTCTAATGGGTTTCCCCATAGAATTCATCCACTCCTTAATATAAGGCAATCCATAGCCCAAATTGCAATTATCCTATAATTACAATTCCAGTCCCTTAAGTTTAATTAATCTCTTTTAGTCACAAACTTAATTCTTATTAATTCTTGACTAATATTAATTAAACAATATGATTTCTCCTTTAATATATTATTCTCATAATATATTAATAAATAATATTTAATCCTTTCTCTCGATAATTCATCCTATCAAGTTGCTTTGGTGAAGGCAACCCAAAAGGACCATGCACCATCGGGTCAAGTACATACCAAAATAGTTATGGACTTAGACACTAATCCAACAGGTAGAACCTAGGTTGGCAGATAGTGTTAGAGTGTTGTAAGTCTATGGGTGTAGTCGTAGCATTCACAAGGTTGGTAGATAATGTTAGAGTGTTGTAAGTCTGCGGGTGTAGCCGTAGCATTCACAAGGTTGGCAGATAGTGTTAGAGTGTTGTAAGTCTGCGGGTGTAGCCGTAGCATTCACAAGGTTGGCAGATAGTGTTAGAGTGTTGTAAGTCTGCGGGTATAGCCGCAACATTCACAAGGTTGGCAGATAGTGTTAGAGTGTTGTAAGTCTGCAGGTGTAGCCGTAACATTCACAAGGATGGCAGATAGTGTTGTGTTGTAAATCTGTGGGTGTAGCCATAACATTAACAAGGTTAGCAGATAGTGTTAGAGTGTTGTAAGTCTGCGGGTGTAGCTGTAGCATTCACGAGGTTGGCAGATAGTGTTAGAGTGTTGTAAGTCTGCGGGTGTAGCCATAGCATTCACGAGGTTGGCAGATAGTGTTAGAATGTTGTAAGTCTGCGAGTGTAGCCGTAGCATTCACAAGTTTGGCAGACAGTGCTAGAGTGTTGTAAGTCTGCGATTGTAGTCGTAGCATTCACAAGGTTGGCAGATAGTGCAAGAGTGTTGTAAGACTATGGGTATAGTCGTAACATTCACTAGGTTGGTTGATAGCATGAGAGCGTTGTTATATCGCAAAATAAACAGTAGTACCCACCAGTTCGGGTGCAACAGTGAGGGTGTGGAAAATCCACATATTGGTTTACGAATTTCCACATATGAATTAGACCTGGTTGAGCCAACGATAAGACCGTAGGAACACCATTGCAGTCATGGGATCAAGGAAGTGATGGGTCGTTTAAGGTCGTTTGTGATATAAGGCTACCCTTGGTCATATAGTAATCACTTTTAGCCTTGGATTTGGTGATGCCAGGATTTGACGTATGGACCTGATCGGTTGGATCAGGAGGTCGTTAAAGCCATAGTGGCAAGATAACTAATGGCAACTATTGACAGACGAGGGTTTCGTTCGGAAGTCGTGTGGGGCGACTGTGTGGGAGTCTTTTGGCTTCACAACCGAGAAAGAACCCGATATTTCAGATGATTGGCCAACGAATTGGGACCAGGGAGGTCTCGGTGGATTTTGGAAAGCAGCCAGGAGGCAGCATACTGTTTCAGGCAGTTCAGTGTTTCGGGCAGTTTCTGTGTCTCATACAGTATTAGTCTTTTAGGTTTGCAAGTACGGACAAATTAATTGATTGATTGTGAAGTGATAAGTCCCTCGTAGTGGGATTAAATAATCTCAGAGTGGTTAATATGACTCTGTTGCGCAGCTCTCGTCTAAGTCTAACCGTTGCAAGGATAAATCTTCTACTCGAAGGATTATCTGAGCCTTCTGTTAAGTATAATTGTTCAGCATATGGTTACGGTTAGTGGCATCGCTCTCATAGATTGCATCAAGGTGATCAGGGTTGTAAGTGTTATGGTTGGCCGGTTATTCGATGAGGCTTGGGCATGGCAACATTTCGGCGTAGGCGGTCTGTCGGAGAGACAAACCAATATAGGATCCAGATCTTGGAAAGGCGGAAGTGGTTTTGCGGAAGTTTGAGATTTAATTTTTACGGGATGGGATTTTGGTTTGAGTTTTGGTGGTCTTGAGAAGGTTGCCTTACGCGCAGAATCATCGATCACGTTCCTCAGATCGTTTGTTTGGATATAAGTGTTAGTAAGGAGTGATTTTGAGGACAAAATCTAATTTAAGTGTGGGAGAGTTGTAATGCCCTGTTCCAAATCGCCTTCCTACTTCGGGACTGTGGCCTGAAGATAGGTTATCATAAGGCTTATGCCCTTTAAAAAAAGAGAGGTCTAGACCCATTTAGGTACGGAAAATGTAATTAAGGTGATCCGGGAGTTTGGGTCGTGTCTTAGAGCCAAGGGTCATATCGGTAAAGTGGTAGTTCGAGCTCTTTATGAATTTTGGATTTTGTTTGGGATGTTTTGATGTGAGGATAAGTTGATAGATGTGTAGAGCTTCTCGCCACCTTTCGTGGATATAAAGAACGTCGAAAACGGAGTTGAAACGAAGAAGTTATGGCCGTTTGAAGTTGGTGTGGTTCGGATGAGTGATCGTTGAGTTGTTGACCAAGCTCACTTAAGACTCACGACGTGAGCATGAAATGCTCACGATGTGAGAGGCACCTGATACACCAAAATCCTTATTTTCGGGTATTTAAAGGTAAGGGATGATTAGGGTTGCTTGTCCTCAACCTCCTTCACCCCCAAGACCTCTGAGAAACCCTAGAATCGATCCTTTTTTTAAACTATATGGATCAAATTTATAATTGATATGAATGATTTAAGATTAATGTTATGAGGTATTGATGTTCACACCCGATCATATTTTCTCTTTCACTTTGGCGCCACATTATTCACATCACTTCATCTTTAACCTAATAAATATATACCTCATTGCCTTATTTTTTTTATATATTAAACTTAGGGGTAAGCGTGGTGCGGTTATTTGCCAAAATCTCACCACTAACCGCAAATGCGGTTAATCCATTTTCCAAATCGCTTGGTGCGGTTATCTTTGCGGTGCGGTTTTGTTTTTTGTTTTTTATTTTTTTTTATTTTCAGTTATTAACCGCATATATTTGGTGCGGTTATTTTGTGTGGTTTTTAACCACACTTTAGAGTTCAAATAGTTTTAAGAGTTTAAACACATTACTTGTAATAATAAAAAACTATAAGACAATTAACTTAAATTACAAACAACTAATATCTTAAAAACGTCAAATCACTAGTAATTAACAATAAATATCTTAAAATTGTCAAATTTCACTATTATCCATAGTTAAACATAAGAAAAAACCAACACTAAAGTCTTCTAGAATTTTATCATTTTTTCATCCAAAAAAATTGTCTTATTTTTAATATTTAATGTATTAATAATTTATAAAAATTATATATAATATATGTGGTGCGGTGCGGACCGCACAGCACCGCAAATTTGCGGTTTTTGAAAAACAAAAAACCTCACTATTGGTTTTTATTGCGGTTGCGGTTAATCGGTTGCGGTTTATGCGGTTAATTTTAGTTGTGGTGCGGTTTTTGCTCGCCCCTAATTAAACTAGACGGATGCTCGCGTGTTTCACATAAAACAATTATACAATTGATTATATAAACCGTTTAAGAATTTTTTTTAGTTAATTTAGATTACACTTTAGGTTTTACATGAAAAAATAACAATTTATAGCATTTAATTATTTACAAAATAGTATTTGACTGATACTTATGTAAATAGTTTTAATTTTTATTAGTTAATTTATGATTACAATTTAGGTTTTACATTTAACATTACAACTTATAAATTTTAACTATTTACAAAATAGTATTTGGACTAATACTAAAACTATTAAAGTATCAATACATGTTATTAAAATTAAACGGCTATAATTAAATAGAGTTTTAGTTATTTATTTTGATACTTGTGATAATTAGTTAAATATGATTGAAATGGAGTTTAGTCGATTAAAATTATGATATGATCATCTAATGTGTAGACTAAATATTGTATAAAAACATCCAAACATTTTATTAAAAAATGAATTATGTGCGTCTAATATTTTATGTGTATTGTCTATATAAGACCATTTGTATACCATGTTGTCATTCATACATAATTGTGATAACTGGCCTTCCCTAATTACCCTAACTCCTAACAATATCTTGTGAATAACTGGAAAGACTTTGCTGGTCTAACATACCATGACACTAAGTGTCTGAAACTTTACATGCATAACAAGGAGTTATCATAGCCAACTAACATACTTATACTCTACTAATACTTATATCCTACCACGTAAATGATATATAATGAGATACGTGTCATAGCGAGAAGCTCACCTAAACTGAAGAACCGGAGCAACACAACAACACTCTCACACCTTCCACTGCTCAATCTCACGAACTGACTGCCACCAAAAGATATAAATACTTACTTAACAACCAAAATCCTCAAAGTTTGACCACAATTCAAACTGGCCAAAAGTCAACGGTCACCCAAATTAACCACCTCCACAACATAGAGACCTCTTAGCCACGTCGTGACCATAACATGCCAAAATAGACGACACACAGGACATTGCCACGTCGTAGGCATGTACTGTGACATCCCCATTTTCACGGCCAGAAAAAAAACCGATGTTGTTTATGCTTTATAAAAATCAGAGTACTTCATTTTATAAAAATGTTGCGGAATTTGTTCCCAGAAAAACATGGTAAATACGTTATTAAAACATTTTCGGAGAAACGTATTTATTTCATTTTAAAACGTTTGGGATGTCATCATTAATATAGAAACATAAGCATAAACAGAACTTACAATTATTTACACTAGTGATCTACATCTCTTTAAATCTCTCAGTGTAATGTCACTTCATATCAACACCTGTGATATAAATAAACTGAGTGGGTCAGGTTGGAAAACCTGGTGAGTACATAGGGTTTTCAACCCACAATAATATAATTATTATGTTTAAACAATCAAACAATCAACCCAATTACCCATCCCCATTATCTTCTTTATTCTTAAGGATCTACCCTAAGAATCAGCTATTTCTCATTCATTCATTCCTAAGGATCATCCTAAGGAAACAACATGAAGTCCATTGTTGCCAATGACACATTGGTCAAGCGCAGCTGCTAATATTGTCACTTAGGCTCAGCTGCCAGAATTAGGACATTTTCTATGACGCGCTTCTGCCGGTATTGACCTTTAAACACTACTGTCATGGTCATAAGGCTCCCTATTAGGCGCAGCTGCCGATACTATCCTTGGAGCGCAGCTGCTAGGACGTTTACCGTAGATCTAAATCATCTACGGGTTGTGGCGCAGCTGTCAGTGCTCATCTATAGGGTACTAGGTCCACTGCTGCCAATGTATACCTATAGGGCACTAGGTCCGTACTACTAATGTTCCTCTATTTCAGCTTTTATCCATCATCATTCATCTACCCATGTTGTACCAAACATATTTTGTAGATATAAAATACTTTATACAGTTTACATCATTTAAAACATGTATAAAAATCTTTCACCAGCATAGACAACAAGTATTCAGACAATATGCACACATAACACGTAATTTATATTAAAATACTTCATATCTATGTGTAAGATGAAAGAGACCATGCACTCACCTGATTAGGTGGTGATTCCGAACTCAGACGGCACTTCGTTATCTCAAAACAATTTTCCTCGACAAAACCTAGTATCAATACCACTAGGGTTTAGTTTTTAACGTTAACCACGACTAATTAATAGTCTAGCTATTATTACTATTATATAAGCGTTAAATAACACTCAATATAACTCATAATAATAGCCCAAATAATTATTTTAAGGTCCTAATAATGTTACTATAATTAAATAAAATCTATATTAAATATAGTATAGGCGTAGCTCACTTACAGCGAGTTTTTATTAAAAACCGGGCTTCGCTGGAGCAGCGTTTCCAAGCCGAAAGCTTTTCTTCTCGGAGCCGTCGGGCGCTCCGGGGCTTTCTTCTCGTGCTAGGGAGGTTCCGTAGACTTGGGAGGGGTTTAGGGAGGCTATAGAGAAGTTAGAGAGAGAAAGAGAGGCTTATGGTGTGAAGAAAATATGAGGAGTTTACCCTTGTATTTATAGGAGTTTTATAGTAAAGTAGTCTCTAAGCTTCGTCCGTAACTTTTGCATACGAGCTCCGTTTTTGTCTGTCTTTTTACCGTTGAGTTCCTATTAATGAGATCTTCAACTTTCATTTAGACCTCGTTGGCTAATTCTCATTCTATCTCGGATTTACAAAACTGTATCGAATTCGTCGCGCTTGAAAAGTAGGGACTAAGCTTCGTCCATAACTTTCGCATACGAGTTCCGATTTTGTCTGTCTTTTTACCGTTGAGTTCCTATTAATGAGATCTTCAACTCTCATTTAGACCTCGTTGGCTAATTCTCATTCTATCTCGTATTTACAAAACTGTATCGATTTCGCCGCGCTCGAAAAGTAGGGACTAAGCTTCGTCCATAACTTTTGCATACGAGCTCTATTATCGACGTTCTTTATATCCACGTGTTGGTATTTACGAGTACTACAACTTTCATTTAGATCCCGTCGGCTAAAAATCGACCGATCTAAAATTCAGATTTCGGGCTGTGCACTGCTATGCTAAATCTTAGAAAAATCACAACTTCCTCATACGAAGTCAGATTTGGGCGTTCTTTTTATCGATGTTCTTAGTTTAACATATTCTACGACTTTCGTTTAGATCGCTAAGGCTAAATCTCGCTATATCGTAAATTCACTATTTACGCTTCCCGGTATCGTGTCGGTTCCGTCGCGAAACTTCAACGGGTCATAACTTCTTCGTTATAACTCGGTTTTCGGCGTTCTTTATATGTACGAAAACCTTGTAACATACTATACAACTTGATTAAGATTATTTATTCTAAATAATCTTTTGTCGAAAAGTCGTTTTCGACCCCTATTGCCTCTAATTTGACTAGCCCAGATTTGCGGGCGTTACAATTATCTCCCCCTTAGGATGATTACGTCCCAGAATCATCAACGAAACAGGGTCGTATAATGACTCCATACGTCATCTCTTCATCCTAGGTAATAATTATAACTTCTACATTCCTTCGATTCTATCTCTTAAACTCATTGACTGTAAGAGTACTCGATCGTGCACCTGCTCTCTACCTCAGGTTAGACTCCAAATTATGACCTTCAAGTCACAATCTCGATCCTTGCTGGATACGGACTTGAGATAAGTTCTTTTATTACTACTATAGATCGATGTGTCATATTCTAATGACCTATCATCGTATGTTGCAACACTTAGACTTAGGTCTCTTAGAGTTAAATTCTAAAACAGACTATGCCTTCCTTCATGTTCTAATGTGATATAATCACACTTTAACATTAGGCATTTCTAGCCACCAACTTCTTTAACAACGAGTGTGATACTTCTATTGATCGCTTTGATTTCAACCGTTTGGTTTAAGTCGGACGCTACATCAAACTTGGTTCTCTGAACCACACAACATACTCATCGTAGTCGGACTCGATTCGATATGACCACTAGGGTCGGAATATCAACAATCTTCTTAGTCATTACCGAAACGATGGTAACAACACACTTGAATAAAACGAAATCAATTACTAGCTTCTTGGTAACCTTGTGACTTTCCCTGATCCAAGTGTGAGTCCTGTGCTTCCGGTAGTATAGGCCTCTACTACCATCCACACCTACTCATACCCGTCCCAAGTATTGTCTCGCAGTTTTCCAAGTCACCATACAAGAAAATCACATAACAGTTTAACACATCAAATATCAAAACGAAGGTTTTATATTATTCCTTAAAATGTTTACATAGGTGTTCAAGTTCACCCTAAACTATGCCCCTAACAGGCTACATCGCGAGGCACTATCTACACGATTACTCCATAACTCGATCCTTGGATATCAAGCGTTAACTCCTGAATCTTCGCATTGTCATCTGCTTCGTCAAGGATCATTTGAAATGTTCTCGCCTTTTGCTTTGGTGGCACATATGGCTTTGTAGCCCCCTCTCTCTTTGGGTAGTCTTGCTTTCCTTTTTGGACCTTGAAGATCCTTCAAACTTCCGCTTCTCTCCTGACTTATCTTTTTCTAGACCCTTTTCTCTTACCTGGGCCTCTACGTTCTTAGCTTCCCTAACAGCTGTTTTCAAGGTAGTTGCCATTTTGACCATTGGGCCAAAGTCAGTGAGCAGTCCGTTAGCAAACCTATCAATCTTGGAGAGTTTAGAAGGCACCAAGTAGGGGAATAGCTTCATCCTCTTGGTGAATGCGGTGGCATACTCATCAACACTCATCTTCCCTTTCTTCAGGTTCTGAAACTCGTTGTTTAGGTCTATCAGATCTATCTCCGAGCAGTACTGCATTTTCAACTGTTCCAAGAACTCTTCCCATGACATCCTTAAGGCTTCTCCTCGTGGCATCGTATCTGCCAATAGCTTCCACCAGCTCAAGACTCCAGTTTTCAGTTGTCTTACGGCGAAGACATTCTTCTGTTTCTTGCTACAGTCGCAGCTCTCAAACACCATTTCCATCTCGGAGATCCAATCCATAATCTCAACAGGCTTTGGGCTTCCTGAGAGACTTGGTGGTTTCGCACCCAAGAAATTCTTGTACATTCGCCCATCCTTGTCGTTTCTCCTCTCCAGGCCATCTTGAGTCCCCACTTGACTCACTTGGCAACTGTAGTTCCCTTCCTCCGATTGCTCGGGAATCAGCTCGGGTTGCTCAGTGTGCATAGTAGGTTCGTCCCTATTCGACATCCTCCTCATTTCTTCCCTTTATTCAGTTAGCATAGCCCGAATCATGGCTTGAACTCTAGCCATCGTGACTGGCTCAGGTGCAACTTCTTCTACAACAGGTATTTGCTGAACCACTAGGGGTTGGTTCCTATTCTCATTTGCATTCACGTTTCCGCTACGGGTCCTTGCCATCTTGATCTATACACCGAATAAGGTGAATCTAGACCTTTACTTAGGATTGATGTTTAAATCATCCTTATCACTCCGAAACGTTTACATGCTAGTTCTAATATCGTAGTCGTACGTTTAGAATCCTAAACATATAAGGTTTCCAGATCCGGTCGGCAACAGACCATAGATCCGAATAAATAACAGCATATAAGGCATAAAGCATTTAGCACATAAAAGCATTTTAGGCATAATTCCTAAAATAAGCTAGTGCTCACACCTCACAATCATCGCTTAGCATTCTAAGTTTAAGTCTAGAAATAAATCCATATTCCTAGTTCGCTTAAACTAATGCTCTGATACCAACTGTGACATCCCCATTTTCACGGCCAGAAAAAAAAACCGATGTTGTTTATGCTTTATAAAAATCAGAGTACTTCATTTTATAAAAATGTTGCGGAATTTGTTCCCAGAAAAACATGGTAAATACGTTATTAAAACATTTTCGGAGAAACGTATTTATTTCATTTTAAAACGTTTGGGATGTCATCGTTAATATAGAAACATAAGCATAAACAGAACTTACAATTATTTACACTAGTGATCTACATCTCTTTAAATCTCTCAGTGTAATGTCACTTCATATCAACACCTGTGATATAAATAAACTGAGTGGGTCAGGTTGGAAAACCTGGTGAGTACATAGGGTTTTCAACCCACAATAATATAATTATTATGTTTAAACAATCAAACAATCAACCCAATTACCCATCCCCATTATCTTCTTTATTCTTAAGGATCTACCCTAAGAATCAGCTATTTCTCATTCATTCATTCCTAAGGATCATCCTAAGGAAACAACATGAAGTCCATTGTTGCCAATGACACATTGGTCAAGCGCAGCTGCTAATATTGTCACTTAGGCTCAGCTGCCAGAATTAGGACATTTTCTATGACGCGCTTCTGCCGGTATTGACCTTTAAACACTACTGTCATGGTCATAAGGCTCCCTATTAGGCGCAGCTGCCGATACTATCCTTGGAGCGCAGCTGCTAGGACGTTTACCGTAGATCTAAATCATCTACGGGTTGTGGCACAGCTGCCAGTGCTCATCTATAGGGTACTAGGTCCACTGCTGCCAATGTATACCTATAGGGCACTAGGTCCGTACTACTAATGTTCCTCTATTTCAGCTTTTATCCATCATCATTCATCTACCCATGTTGTACCAAACATATTTTGTAGATATAAAATACTTTATACAGTTTACATCATTTAAAACATGTATAAAAATCTTTCACCAGCATAGACAACAAGTATTCAGACAATATGCACACATAACACGTAATTTATATTAAAATACTTCATATCTATGTGTAAGATGAAAGAGACCATGCACTCACCTGATTAGGTGGTGATTCCGAACTCAGACAGCACTTCGTTATCTCAAAACAATTTTCCTCGACAAAACCTAGTATCAATACCACTAGGGTTTAGTTTTTAACGTTAACCACGACTAATTAATAGTCTAGCTATTATTACTATTATATAAGCGTTAAATAACACTCAATATAACTCATAATAATAGCCCAAATAATTATTTTAAGGTCCTAATAATGTTACTATAATTAAATAAAATCTATATTAAATATAGTATAGGCGTAGCTCACTTACAGCGAGTTTTTATTAAAAACCGGGCTTCGCTGGAGCAGCGTTTCCAAGCCGAAAGCTTTTCTTCTCGGAGCCGTCGGGCGCTCCGGGGCTTTCTTCTCGTGCTAGGGAGGTTCCGTAGACTTGGGAGGGGTTTAGGGAGGCTATAGAGAAGTTAGAGAGAGAAAGAGAGGCTTATGGTGTGAAGAAAATATGAGGAGTTTACCCTTGTATTTATAGGAGTTTTATAGTAAAGTAGTCTCTAAGCTTCGTCCGTAACTTTTGCATACGAGCTCCGTTTTTGTCTGTCTTTTTACCGTTGAGTTCCTATTAATGAGATCTTCAACTTTCATTTAGACCTCGTTGGCTAATTCTCATTCTATCTCGGATTTACAAAACTGTATCGAATTCGTCGCGCTTGAAAAGTAGGGACTAAGCTTCGTCCATAACTTTCGCATACGAGTTCCGATTTTGTCTGTCTTTTTACCGTTGAGTTCCTATTAATGAGATCTTCAACTCTCATTTAGACCTTGTTGGCTAATTCTCATTCTATCTCGTATTTACAAAACTGTATCGATTTCGCCGCGCTCGAAAAGTAGGGACTAAGCTTCGTCCATAACTTTTGCATACGAGCTCTATTATCGACGTTCTTTATATCCACGCATTGGTATTTACGAGTACTACAACTTTCATTTAGATCCCGTCGGCTAAAAATCGACCGATCTAAAATTCAGATTTCGGGCTGTGCACTGCTATGCTAAATCTTAGAAAAATCATAACTTCTTCATACGAAGTCAGATTTGGGCGTTCTTTTTATCGATGTTCTTAGTTTAACATATTCTATGACTTTCGTTTAGATCGCTAAGGCTAAATCTCGCTCTATCGTAAATTCACTATTTACGCTTCCCGGTATCGTGTCGGTTCCGTCGCGAAACTTCAACGGGTCATAACTTCTTCGTTATAACTCGGTTTTCGGCGTTCTTTATATGTACGAAAACCTTGTAACATACTATACAACTTGATTAAGATTATTTATTCTAAATAATCTTTTGTCGAAAAGTCGCTTTCGACCCCTATTGCCTCTAATTTGACTAGCCCAGATTTGCGGGCGTTACATGTACGGACAAAACAATCACGAGAAAGGACTCCACCACACCGTAAAGCATGATCCTAAAGACCACTTGAGAGCCACAACAAGCTTCAAAGT
Organism: Lactuca sativa; assembly: GCF_002870075.4. NCBI lineage: Eukaryota > Viridiplantae > Streptophyta > Magnoliopsida > Asterales > Asteraceae > Lactuca > Lactuca sativa. The sequence continues at coordinate 350,144,343 of NC_056627.2, read as the reverse complement.
TCCTCAAACTTCAGATCTAACCCTTGTCATTGACCTAATGGATAAAGTTTCCAACTTTATCCATTAGGACCTCATCCTAAAGCATGATCTACAACTTTAAGTCCATTAAGTCCTTAATATGTTCAAAACTTAGTCAAGAACACAAGATTGCCCCATACATGACTCTTTTCTCATTTACATGAACCTAAAGATCATTTGAGAGCCACAACAAGCTTCAAAGTTCCTCAAACGCCAAGTGCATCCAATGAAAGGACCAAAATCATCCAAAATGAACTCAAACTTGAAATAAGAAGATCAAAGGTCAATGTATGAACTTTATACCTTCAATAACTCAAAAATCAGAAGAGGGTGATGGATCCAAGCTAGCTCCTTGCTTCCTTGCACCAATATGAACTTCTTATTTCCTCAAGCTTCACCAAAATTTAATAACAAGCTCTCTAATCAAGCAGACAAGCTCTTAATCATGCATGGAGGCTAAGGTTTCGAATATGATGATGGAGGCTAAAGAGAATGACCTAAACCTAAAATTAAGGTCCTTAAATACGGAGGAAAATAATAAAAATCAGGGGATTGGGCTGCAACAGCTGCCACGTTGTGGCCATTTACTTGCCACTCATGGCAACCATGCCATACACGATCACTATTAAATTGCCATGCCACATTGTGGTCATCCATGCACCATGTCGTTTCATAGGGTTTTTTCTCCAAAATCCCCGTAGTTGGTCTCGTTAAGTTTTCAGCTAAAGCATTATGGATAATAGGTGTTACATAATCAATATACCATTTGGTCACTAGTTTTTTCGGGTGTTTTGGATTTGAAGACATTCAAAATGACTATATACGATAGTCACTGGAAGAGAGATATTTTTTAGAAGAAGAAGAATAGTTTATAGGTATGCGAGACCGCATATGTAACATCCCGACTCCCAAGTATAATATTCATATATTATTTTTTGGGGTTGATTGAGTGACTCGACGAGTTGTATGTACAACTCGTGGAATAGAGTCGGATTGGCAACGTGGGTTTAATGAATAACCGGACGAGTCAGAGAGCCAACTCGCCGAGTTGGCGTTGTGTGAAGAAACCTTAAATATGCGGGGTTGGGTCCTATTTAAAGGACCTTAAGCCCTCATTTCCGCCTCACCAGCTACCTTACTCCCAGAGTGAAACCCTAATCGCCTAGAGTGAGCTAAGAGATAAAAGAAGGTTAATCTTAGGCATTTTGTGATCTTTTGGAGGATAAGTGGAAAGCATCGAAGCTTGGATCATGATGAGGCTTTAGGATCTAGAGATTCTTCAGAGAATTGCTTCAGTTAGAGGTAAAAAGATGCTAACTTGATCATTTCCCTATGAGATCTTGGTTTAGGGAGTTTTTAGGGTTTTCTACCATCCATCTTATGTTATTGAGTCATTTGGGCATGGCTTGAGGTTGGAACCTCAGATCTGAATTGTAGGAGGCCTTGTAAGTCCAAAGACTCGAGCTTTATTGAGCTGGAGGCAAGCTCTTGTGCATCTAACCCTTGTTGGAGCTTGTATTGGCATTATGCCATGCATGAACGTAAAGCTTGCAGCTTTACGTGATATTCGAGCCTTAGGAAGTTAGATCCGGAGTATGGGGGATTTGTTCTGCCTTAAAACGTCTGAATGAGATTTTGGCTTAAGGGACTCGATGAGTCGATGAGCTGACTCGACGAGTCGGTTGGAGGTTGTCTCGATGAGTCTGAACACGCTGTAACTCGGCGAGTTGAGTTAGACTTTCATGAGGGTTCTGAGGAACCAAAGGGACTCGATGAGTTGCATAGATGCACTCAACGATTTGGGTCAACATGGACTGTTGACTCGATTGTTGACTTTTGTTGACTTTAGGGTTTGGTCAAACTTGAGGGATAGAGGTCATGGAGGAGTAAAATGGTCTATTACCCATACCAAGAGTTAAAGAGGAACTATCATGAGGTGTGATATTTAAGTGTTAATTAGAGATGCTTGTTACATGTAGGCGGTGTTTAGACTGTTCGAGGGGTATTCAGTTTCCTTGCTTGCTTACGAGGTGAGTCTTCTCACTATACTTACCTATAGTGGTAATCTTTGTGTGACTGAAGGGTCTTATATGCTTATAATGAGTATTGTGATATCCTGCATTATGTCTTTGTGATTTATGTTGTGTATTATTCTGATCTTACTGAGTTAGGACCGGAGGGTCCACCCGAGTTGTGGGACCGGAGGGTTTCATTGAGTCATATTGACCGGAGGGTCTTATTCGAGTATGGCCATGAGAGTCTAATGAAATGTGTGTGGTATTTTGGGGAGCTCATTAAGATTCGTGCTTGTCGTGTTATGTGATATGTGTTTCAGGTACTTCTTAGGATCGCAGGAAGGCGCCGACTTGATTGTACACACGAGATGGAGTTATGTTTTTGTAGAATCCTAGATTTAATTCAACAATTATGAAAATGTGTTTTCGATAATTTGACAATTGGGGATTTTATGAAATGTGTTGATGAGATTCATGTGATTCTAAAATGAAAAAAATTGTTTGAAAATTTACGGTGTTACAACATATATAGACTGTTAGTGAGTATCGACTATTGGGGTACCGAACCAACTGATGCAATCTTAGTTGTGAGTTTCAATATGACCATCGAAAAGGCCCCATACATACCACAACATATAGACAATAGATGGAATTTTGGGGTGCTTTTGTGTTGGTTCATGAAGATGTTGATCACCGGGAAATTGTATTTTATACAGGGTAAAAGCGGTCCATGGGCTATGGCATATCGTAAACAATTTACAAATTTTTTTAAGGTATAAAGACAAAATCCATTTTAACATTGTAATATTACTTAAAACAAATCCTTTAAGTTTATGTATTTATTATTTTTTTTTGTTGATTTTAAGATTATAGTTCAATTTTAGATTTTATAAAAACAAAACTTATACAAAAAAAAAAAACACAAAACACATTTTATACTAAAAATAATAATCTGAAACGAGTGTCTATAGTCCTACTCCGGTGTTCCGGAAAACTCTCCGGAATACTTTATTCCGAACAAAATGGTTATTTAAAAAAAGTTTTTTTTTTCAAAGAATACATTTATATTTATATCAATATGTATTTTATTTAAGGGAGAATGACTTATGAGGGTAACAAAGTGTTGGACTTGTTCTCATTTGGTCCTTTATCTTTTTTCTTGTCCTTATTGTACCATCGTACTTATTATTCTTGCTCACCAAAAACCTTGCGACGAGTTATCACCTGTTTTGTTGGTTTCCTTATTTTAAAACGTTTAATTACATATTACATGTCGTATTACGTGGACTTAGAACACATTTCATACCCGTTTCTCTTTCACCCCCTTTATCCTTAAACTTCGGGTTCATAATGAAATCGAGGACAATAGTTCAATCGAATATTACGGTTACGAAATTGAAGAAAATCGGTGAATACGAGTGTTATAACGAAGAAGATGGCCTCCGATTCCAAACGACGTAAGTATTTGACACTTTATGTACATTATAATGGTTTGTTCGCACTAAAACCATTAGTGTACTTAAACGTTGTTGTTGTTGTTTCAATATGCGATGCTGATTTTGGTGCAATGGAACCCAAAGAGTTTATTTTGTTCGTTGAAAAGTTGATTGAAGTCGGTTGCGATAATGTATATTACCACACTAGAAATGAACCATTGGTAGAGGGTATTAAGAGAATTGGGAATGATGTTGACTACTTTGAGTTTATTGAAACGGGTTATAGTGATGAAAATGGTCTAAGAATGAATGTGCATATAGACCACAAAAATGAACTTGTACTTGATTGGGCTGATACGGAAGTAGTAGAAGATGATGTAGGGCATTATTCCGAGCAAGACTCGGATGATGACAACGATTCACAACTTTCTGATGATATTCCATATGAACATGAAGCAAATGATTACATTCCTTCACTTGACAATACTATTGGTGATGAATTTTTCCACCGGGTGTCAAGTATTTCGTATTTGTAAGGATACAAATAATGACGTTGGAACCAACAACAAGGATGACAAACAGGTGTACCATGTCCATAATGAGAACCATAAATGGGACAAAATGGTGCCAATTCTAGGTATGAGATTCTCTAACCTTTTGGAATTGAAAATTTGTGTGACTAACTACGCAGTGAAGAATGTATACAACCTTTATTATGAGAAAAAATGACAGCCATATGTTGTTAGTAAGATGTTGTAAAGATAACAAGAACCCCTCTTATCCTTTTAGACCATGGGCTTCCTGGATGAGCAGTGAAAGGTTTTTCCATATTATGTCCTTAATTGATGACCATAATTGTTCAAGAGTCTTCAAAATTGGTTCCATTGTAACTTATAAATGGATTGGAAAGAATTTTAAGAAACAACTTTTGCAGAACCCCAAAACGAGCATAAGGAAAATGAAAGTCAAGGTAAGTACAAAGTTTAACTTGATTGTTAGTGTGACTCAATGTAGAAATGTTAGGATATATGCTTTGGATGAGATAGAGGGTAGTTTGATAGAACATTCTGGTAAAGTATGGAGGTATGGAGAAGAAATAATGAGGACTCCTTACCATGTTGGAAAAGATTCGGACATGGATTGTGATGCATGACATTCTTTGAAGTGGACATGGCTTGTGATGCTTATGATAATAACATATCATAAATTTTCAACTCTGTTATTGATCTTGCTAAGAAGAGACCACTCATCACCATGTTGTAAGAAATTCATATTTATGCAATGGAGAGGGTGTATAAAATGTTGCTAGAGGGACAAAGTTGGGGTAATTTAAAAATATGCTCATCTATAAGATTAAAGATATCAAAGTTAAAGAGACATCAAAGATATGCTATAACTTCTATTTTATAAGTATTATTAACAAATGTGAAATTAATAGAACTTTTTATTTTTGTGGACAGATCGGGGAGTTGTACCTTCCAAGATACAAAAATATGAGGTTAGGCTTGGAAATGATGGATATGTTGTGGACCTTACCAACAGGACATGTGGATGTCAATATTGGCAAGTATCAGGTATCCCATGTGTGCATGCAGTGGCAATCATTTCATACCTCAATAGGAATTCAGAGGATTATGTTGCACCATGGTTTACTACAACCATGTTCTTGACTTGTTACAACCATACCATTAACTTAATGGTAGCTTCATATAGCCTGCAGTTCCCTACATGAAGCCATCCCCCCTTCCCCCTCCCCCCGAAAAAGGTTACCAGGAAGGCCAACTCTAAAAAGGAAAATGGATCAATCTGAGAGGGAAAGCAAGAGAAAAACAAGACATACTATCTCAAAAACAAGTATAGTTATGAGATGCACTATTTGTAGAGTAAAGGGCCACAATAAATCAACATGTCCCACAAGACCAGAAGATGTAGCATCCACTTCAAGGCCAAAAAAGAAGAAAACTAAAAAATGTAAAAAAGAGAAAGGTGTGCTATTAAAACAATTTAGTTATACTACAACATCCTGTTGGATTAGTGTCTAAGTCCATAACTATTTTGGTGTGTACTTGACCCGATGGTGCATGGTCCTTTTGGGTTGCCTTCACCAAAGCAACTTGATAGGATGAATTATGGAGAGAAAGGATTAAATATGATTTATTAATATATTATGAGAATAATATATTAAAGGAGAAATCATATTGTTTAATTAATATTAGTCAATAATTAATTGGTAATTAGTTTTGTGACTAAAAGAGATTAATTAAACTTAAGGGACTGGAATTGTAATTATAAGATAATTGCAATTTGGGCTATGGATTGCCTTATATTAAGGAGTGGACGAATTCTATGGGGAAGCCCATAAGAAATTGTCCAAGGTCTTAAAGAAAAGAGTCCATGGGTTGCTTAGGGCTTAAGCATCCAAATTAGGGTTTCCTTGTTAGATAACCCTAGTATATATATATATATATATATATATATATATATATATATATATATATATATATATCCCTTATGACCCAAAAACGTGGCTAAGAATCCTTCTAGGGTTTCACACGTTTTAGGGCAACCTCCATCCTCTATCCTCTTCATCCTTTTGCTCTAGGTGTTTGTGAACCATTAGAGGAGTGACATTTGTGACTCTAAGCTTTCTAAAGTCATTACAAGAAGGAATTGTGATTGTTATTGCTATATAACAATCAAGGTATGATCTAAAACCCAATTATATGTTATATTGATTATCATATTCTAGATCTAGGGTTTATGGTCTTGGATAACTTGCATGTACAATAGAGAAACCTAGATCCAAGCATTAGGGTTTGTATGAGCACATAGGAAGTTCTTAGGACCAAAACCCATCAGTGGTATCAGAGCCAGGTTGGTTTCTATTGTATTGATGCCTTGTATGTTGAAAAAATTTGTTTTTTGTGGTTCTGCTTGCTGAACTCGTCAAGTCCCTAGATGAACTTGCCGAGTTCATGCTAACTCAACGAGTCCATGCCTGACTCGACGAGTCGGCTGGTCAGAATGAGGGAAAACCGGGATTTCTTGTTGTTTTTGCTTGAGGATACTTGCCTTATCATATTAGATCAATATAAATCCGATTTTCTGATATATATGACTATATTCTTGATCTAATTGAAGATATTTATCAATTAATAAAATATTTGTTTCCTTATGTGATAATTGATTAATTATTTTGATTAAATTGGAATATTGTTTTGCAAGAAATCATTAAATAAATCAAATATGGATAATTATATGATTAAATGTTAATTTAGATTATTTGTTATTTGATCCTTATGTTATGAAATGTTTCATATTTTCCCCTTTAGGTTTTATAGTTTAAATTTGACCTCAAAAGTTTTGTTGTTTTGAAATTTAAATAGTTGAAACCCTAATGTTTTGAAAAAGGTTTCAAAACTTGCCCTCAAGTTTTGGAATTTAAATTTTGATTAATAGTTTAATTTTGATGTATATTTAAATTCTAAACCCTAATGTTTTGAAATGTTTCAAAACTTGCCCTCAAGTTTTGGAATTTAAAAGTTGATTAAAGGTTTAATTTAGGAATGTTAAATTCTAAAATCCTAGTATTGTTTTGAAAAGGATTCAAATCACACCCTTATGGTTTTATTAATTAATTAAGGCGTATAATTAAAATAGGCTTAATAAATCCATAAAGTTTAGGTTTACAATTTAATTGAATTAAAAGTATAATTGTTAAATTTGACCACCTAATATTTTAAAAGTGTAAAATACACCCTATACTATATATAACATTAAAAGTCTAACATTATATATATGTATGAGTAGAAGTCAGTCTTACCATTAGTAGGCCTCATTCACGAAGCTGGTCTATAAGGGGTGTTTAAGGAAATTGCCTATAAAATAGCAATTGAATGGGTATCCACTCTTACCCACCGCACTCTTGACTAGTGGAGGGTCGTTAGCCGAACAGGTAGGATAGGACGAAACCTTCCATTATAAGTATAATGAATTACAAAAGTAACTAAATGTTTTACAAATTCCCAATCTTAGTTACTTAGGCAAAAGTGAATTGATGCAATTCCATGAAATTACACTTTGTGCCCTTGCGAAGACGTTAGTGGAGCGTGTGTGGTTTACCGACACACTAAATGATTCTAAGCAAAGGTAGCAAAGGATGACTCAATGTTTGTCATAGTTCGGTGGAGCGTGTGTGGTTTACCGGCACATCGAATAAGTGACTGTAACATGTGGGGGCACCATGTAGTTTGCATGGTTATTCACACCCGCTTTGTGATCCTCGGCATCCCAGTCACAAACAAGAGGGGCATATCGAGATTTAAACATGCCATTGAAATGTTCAATGAATCTCAATGGATCTAGGAGTTTTCATAGATTTAAAACTTAAATTTCCTTTTCGTTTTTCATGGTGGAAATTAGTGAATCGTCATTCACGTACCTTCAAATGTTCTGCAATTTGGGTTACGGCATCCCTCTCCCGAGTTGTAGCATATTGTGTTGGGTCCTAGCCTTAGTATCTCATTTGGGTGATTTACTAAGGATTCAATCAATCAACTCACTTGAATTTGTTTCTCCCGTTTTGTAGATGTCTAAGTTCGACAACTATGGTCTTCCCAAATCTCGTGGAACAAGCATTCCACATGAAGATGATATTCCACGATTCGATCGAGGAACAAGAAATCATGCTTCACTTCCTCCACCTCCTCCAATTGTTCTCCCTAACCCACAAGGTCGAAGAATTGAAAGGTTCAATATCACTAAAGCCCTATTGGAAATGAAATATGAATATGGTAAACCCGCGTGTGCCCACGTTCTAGAATGAAATCACACATCGATAGGTTGATAATGTTGGGTACGTCATTCCCCGATAAGTTGTCTGTGAACTGGGTTCTGCAGTCACTTCCTGAATCATATAATGAGTTCAAAAGAAAGTATTATATGATGGATCATGACGATAACCTCATTGACCTAACTTACATGCTCATTGCTGCTGAATCAGAAATGATTTGGCGAAGCAATGGAGCGTATTTGTTGGGAAAGTCAACCAACCATGCTTCCGAGGACGTTCTAGGAGAACTGACCTGCGTTTGCTGCCAAAAGAAAGGGCGTTGGATACAAGTCTACCCAAGGAGCCTGAAGAGTCCAGAAGATGGGAGAGTCAAAGAGTATGGCTGCACTTCAGGTAAAATCCACTATCTTACTCCGTTAAGTTCCTATTCATTGATTCTTGATACATGATGTGATAAGATTGCATTTGAATGTTTTGTAGGATCGGTGAAAAGAAAGGAAGCTTGGTAAAAGAGCAAGATGAATCTAATCACAAGAAATGGATCTTGATCGCATGGACTTGAATATTAGATTTTGAGCTTAGATAGTTATGATAAAGTTGTTAGAAATTTTCCTTTTGAAATACATAGTTTTCAATGGATTTTGCATTGTAAGGACAAATGTTTTCCGTTGCTTTTATAAATAAAATAAATTTTGGTTTGACTTATTTATTTATTTGTTTATTTCCTTGCAATGAAATCGTTATGAAAATTGATGTTTGCATATTTCTACAACAAATTGATATGATTCTTATTTATGGTGTTTATGGAAAAGTCAAGAATTTACCAAATAGGGAGAGTTTCTCATCGCCCAAGGTTCAATTTGACAGAAACTGGGAATCATGCAACTTGGTTGTACAATGAATGATAAATTTCATATTTGGAAATTAAACTAATTCATTGACAAAGTGTCAAGTGAAGGACTAGGAGATCGAGTACACAAAGTTGCGTATTGATCAAGTCCACCATAAGAATAACAATGATATTCGTCATGATTTACTAAAGGATTAGTAAATATGATTATACTTATAAGATTAAATGTGATTCAGAATTGATTAAAAAAGTTTAAATCAATAGCAAAACGAATAAGAAAAAATCAAGTAGGCAGAAAGATAAAAGTTTCTCCATTCTAAGAAGAAAGGGAGAGTAGCTTTTATGCTTTATGATAGGACTTAATGATTAAGAACCATATCTCAATTGATCCTCTAAGTGAGTCTTAGTACAATTGCATGTCTAAGAAGAGGATTCAAGAATTGAAGAAATGGTTAAATCAAGAAGTCAATCATACTTCGTTCCAAAACAAGTCTTAGAGTTAAGATTGTGACATTGAGTGAAAAGTATTAAGAAGGTTTATAACATTCATCAAATGTGGAAAGTTGTGATGTCTTGGATAAGACAAAGACCAACTAAGACCAATTTATGAAGTGTTTTGATAAAAACTACACTAACTCTTGAATATTTGGTTGTCAAGAAATGTTTATTGACAAGAGAATCTTATATGTCAAGGAGTCAGTAGGAGTCTTAATGCTCTTGAAAGGTTTCAAGAACAAATCAAAATAGACCTTATCGATCATCACTAGCACACGAGTTGAGGTTTACAACCTATCGTGTTGACATTATTTTGTTTCTATGCCATTCCAATTGAGTTAATTATGCATGTGAGTCCCATGAGTTCTCATTTGAATGCATAAAAGGCAAGGACTTTGATCAATGAAAAGTACATTGATAGGAAAAGGTGAGCTGCTTAACTACTTGGAAGACATGGTGGGCAGTTGTGCTACCATAAGACAAGAAATCAAGATTAAGAAAGTTCAGTCCATATGAGTTTGAATTTGTCGTGAACTTTGGTTTTGACAAATTCACATGGATAGGAACGCATACACCATTAAAATCTAAGTGTCATAAGATTCCCTCCTTCATGAAAATGACTGTGAGGAAATGCTTTCACTAAGAAAGATTTTAAAAAGGATAGTGACTGTGAAATTGTATTCTCGAATTCGATTATGGTTACGGTATCCCTTTCCATGATTTGAATTGTGAGATTTGACAATTTGTCTGAATTGTTTAAGACATGCATATAAACTATCTAAGGCAAAGGTGTATGAGTTTAAGAAGCCTTGATAGAGGATTATCAAAGCACTAAGTATTAGAAACATGAACTTAAGAAATTCAATAAGTATTGTTTTTCTGAAAGTTAAGATGTTTATGAATACATGTCGAAGCTAGTGGGAGCATAAGTGTTATGTTTATAATAATCATCATGATAGTGGGAGCATAAAAGTTATGATTGTATGATTATTAAGGAAAGTATTGCAAGTTAGCAATATTAATTATAGAAAAACAAGAGTCATACCTTGCAAAGTCGTAAGTGTTGTAAAGTTGTTTTTGCTATAATTAAGGGAGAGAATATTATGCTTCGTTTCAAATCGAAAGGCTTAGGTTGTGGAATGTTAATAACTTAGTCAAAGAAACATAGTGTGTTATTAAAATTTCGATTATGATTACGGCATTCCTCTTCACAATTCGAATTTTGAGAACATAGCAAATAAAATATTATGGCAGAAGATTGATGAAGTATCAAATCTTTATGCATTGTGTCCCATACGCTTCGGGTATAGGATCGATTGCATAGGCTATAATATTTGACCATTCTAAAAATTTTCCAAAAATGTCTAGCGCATTTAGAGGAAAAAGGACAAGAATCGGTTTTGACTAAAATAAACAACTATCAAAGGACAATCCAAAGTTCGCCGAGGATTGGTCGCTTGTGAGTAGTTGGAAGTATAGTATTGGAAAATATGGAAATATTTCCATATTAGAAGGACCATATCGACATTATTATGAATAGATAAGATTCTATTAAGAATGAGTTATCATATGGAAAATATGGAAACGTGTCCATATTGGGAATTGAATATTGAAAATCTATGACTAGATTAGAAACTTTTATGCAAAAAGGATGTTCAAAGAATGTACTTTGAGTGACAGACATCACGTCTATGGAATTGTCTTGTAACAATCTCCGATAGAGGACTTTGTAATGTCATTGGCAATAGTCTTTGTGACTTTGGTGCAGTGACATTACGAAAGGATCATTGCCTAAAATGTTAGAATCTAATATATTCTATAAGTGGCAAGAATTTGGTATTCTTTTACTTATGGAAAGGGATTAGGAGTTATCAAATGAGGATGATTGGAAATGTATTCAATTTGATCTATTTCACAAAGTAAGAACCATAGATAAACATTATGTGCATGCTAGGAGCATGGGACAAGTGTATTAATTCAAGTAATAAGTTGATTACCTGAAACGACAAATAATGAGTAATCGATATGGTGATAAATAAAAGGTGTTTAATTTATGCTCAAAGGTTTGAGGCCATATGGGATTAGTATTATTCTTGTGTTTCACTTTGCATGTTTTGACTTCCTGAATAATTTAATTGGTTAAGAATAGTCAAATTATTCGAACGGGACACAGTCGTTCATATGTTGGAAGTAGGTATGAATGAAGACCGTCGTGAATTGGTGTGTGGATTGTCTAAAGAGTATTAGACATAAGCAAATGTTTGCTGCAACGTTCGTGAGTGCTTATGAATATGAATTTGAACATTGGATCAAACCCACGCCCACTTGAATCACTCCATGGATTGTATCACGAGTGATTGGTGAGACGATAACATCTTATATTCTTGAAACCGAGATGTGTGAGTTGTACCTTGCGAATCGGTTGCACATTGATAATATGTAAACGTACTAGTAACTTGGTGTTATAAAACATATTGTTGTGTGTAATTCGGTGGGTGAGTGCAAGCAAGCATTGTATCAAAGTTTATCCGTTCCTTTTATACAAAGTAGAATAAAAGCGATATCTTTGGGGCCCTCGATGATTTAGTGATGACAAACGTAAATGCTCGGCCGGGCTAGGGCTAATTTGATTTGTTCAATTAGTCAATCGTCATAAATCGGAAATCGAGAAATAGTACAAAGAGAATGATTTGAAATCATGTCTTACGATATCTAGAATGGAGGAATATATGATCCCTTATCTAAGGACACGTGTATCTAATAAGATCAGAGTTGACAGCGTCTTTGGAAAGCTATGATTGCAGATCAGGATCTGAAGTAATACGCATAATAGTTATTAGACTTATCCAAGTGGGAGACTGTTGGATTAGTGTCTAAGTCCATAACTATTTTGGTGTGTACTTGACCCGATGGTGCATGGTCCTTTTGGGTTGCCTTCACCAAAGCAACTTGATAAGATGAATTATGGAGAGAAAGGATTAAATATGATTTATTAATATATTATGAGAATAATATATTAAAGGAGAATCATATTGTTTAATTAATATTAGTCAATAATTAATTGGTAATTAGTTTTGTGACTAAAAGAGATTAATTAAACTTAAGGGACTGAAATTGTAATTATAAGATAATTGCAATTTGGGCTATGGATTGCCTTATATTAAGGAGTGAACGAATTCTATGGGGAAGCCCATAAGAAATCGTCCAAGGCCTTAAAGAAAAGAGTCCATGGGTTGCTTAGGGCTTAAGCATCCAAATTAGGGTTTCCTTGTTAGATAACCCTAGTAGCCTCCTATATATATATATATATATATATATATATATATATATATATATATATATATATATATATATATATATATATATATATAGAGAGAGAGAGAGAGAGAGAGAGAGAGAGATCCCTTATGACCCAAAAACGTGGCTAAGAATCCTTCTAGGGTTTCACACGTTTTAGGGCAACCTCCATCCTCTCTCCTCTTCATCCTTTTGCTCTTGGTGTTTGTGAACCATTAGAGGAGTGACATTTGTGACTCTAAGCTTTCTAAAGTCATTACAAGAAGGAATTGTGATTGTTATTGCTATATAACAATCAAGGTATGATCTAAACCCCAATTATATGTTATATTGATTATCATATTCTAGATCTAGGGTTTATAGTCTTGGATAACTTGCATGTACAATAGAGAAACCTAGATCCAAGCATTAGGGTTTGTATGAGCACATAAGATGTTCTTAGGACCAAAACCCATCACATCCAACTCATTAACTACACCTTTGTATATGGAACCAGTTCAAGTGGATCCAGTACACAATGGAGGTTCATGTGACATCCTCAATTTCACGGCCAGAAAAGACCGATTTGTTTATGCTTTGTTTTTAAAATCAGAGTAATCGTTTAAAAAAATGTTGCGGAATTTGTTCCTAAAACAAAATATGATAAGAATTTATCAAAACGTTTCTCAAAGAGAATGTATTTTCATTATATAACAAAATCTCGGGATGTCATGTTTCGATACAGACACATAAGCATAAATAGAACTTACATTTATTTACATTCTTGATTTACATCTCCTTTAATCTCTCAGTGAAATATGTCTTCGTATTGATACCTGTGATACAAAGAAGATTGAGTGGGTCAGGCTTGGGAGCCTGGTGAGCATATAGGGTTTTCAACCCACAATGTTATATATATATATATATATATATATATATATATATATATATATATATATATATATATTCAATCATCAAACAATCATTCCAATTACCCATCCCCATTATCTCCATTTATCTCTTAAGTACCTTCCCTTAGGAATTATCCTAAGGGTCATCTCCTACATCGTATTTAACTCTCATCTCCTTACATCACATTTCCTTATATGTTTGTTCCTAAGGACTTTTTCCTAAGGATCATCGCATGAATACGCAGTCACAACATCGTCTGGACTCGTAATTCATAGTAAGGGTTAGGCTATCATCGCATGAATACGCAGTCACAACATCGCCTGGACTCGTAATTCATAGTAAGGGTTAGGATATCATTGCATGAATACGCAGTCATAACATCGCCTGGACTCGTAAATCATAGACTATCTATTATTACCTAATTATCATCACCATTCTATCATCACCTATTTATTATCACATTACTATCATCACCTTCCTCTCATCACATTCATCACACACCAATAACTTCATCTACCCATGATTTACCCCAACATATTTGTAGATATTAAAATACGTATACAATTTAAAATCATTTAATACCTGTACAAAACATTCCTTCAAACCAACTCAAATAGACAAACAATGAATAAACACATAACACGTATTTCATAACAAATACTTCATATCTAGGTATTAGAAGAAAGTAACTACACACTCACCCAAACATATACTCAATACATTCAAACAATACTTGTATTATACTCGTGTTTATGAAATGGACTATACACTCACCTGATCAGAAGATGGTCGGACAACACTACGACTCTAAGAGTAGTATTATTCGGTGAAACCGGGATCACTTCACACACCGGACTTCTCGTGGGCAGAGCTTCGGTTCAGAAACACTTTTCTTCTCGGGATCTTCGGGATTCGGGTCTCGGGAAGATACCGGGGCTTCAGGGGTACTTCTTTGTACGTAAATCGAGGTAATATGGGTGAGAGAAGGGTGAATTAGCAACCTTGGCCGACTGCCCCTTTAAATCTATTTATAGGGCAAAATTTTCATTTTCCACGTTGTGGGTTTGGTCGTCACTGCATGCGTCATCGCAAGTTGGGTCTGGCAGACTCCAGGAGGCGTCAGAAAACATGCCACGTCGTGGCCACTGACACAACTTTGGGGTTCGCGCCCCAAACTTCAGAAATTCATAACTTTCGCATACGAACTCCGTTTTCGACGTTCTTTATATCGACGCGTAGGTAAAAACAAGATCTACAATTTTCATTTAGACTCTGTCGGCTAATTTTGAATTTATTTTTATTATATTATTTTTAGTAGACCGGGACAGGAAAACTCCGTTATAAACTCATAAATTCTTCATCTGTCGTCCGTTTCCGCCTGTCTTTTCACCGTTGGACTACTATCGGCAAGATATTCAATTTTCATTTAGATTTTTTCGGCTAAATATTGCTCGATCTCATATTCGAACTTCAGGTTGTACACTGCTAAGCTAAAACTTCGAAAAATCATAACTTCCTCATACGAAATCAGATTTTGGCGTTTTTTTATGCACGTTCTCGGTTTAACGAACTCTACAACATTCGTTTAGATCACTAAACCATTTTACCCATGGATCATATTCAGTTCACTAACGTAATTAAGACATTGACAATTGATTGCTGCTATGCTTAATATGGACCATTTTACTCGTGCACCATGTCCAATTCACTAACCTATTTAACACATTATTATTTATTTGATACCAGTCGAAACATCAAACTATCATTAATCAACAAGACTCAGTCTTATTACATCAAACAAAATACAACGTTAAACCAATTTTTCTTGTCCGACAAAATTTAGTCTTTGAATACAACTTCACTAATTACTTCTTAAACACAAACACCAAAAACAACATAATCATTCGAATTTTATGAGTAAATAACTTCCATTTAATTTTTTCAAACTATTGTCTAACAACCAAAATTTCTTGTTCCATCTTCATCTTGCATATGCTAATCTCGTTTTCCAATGTAGAAACTTTGAGGGTTAAATTGCACAGTTCTTTTTGGTCCTTCCGAGAGCTGACTTCATTTTCAGGGGTTTCAGGCTCCAAACATTCTTAGAACTTGCATTTTGGTCCTTCATTCTTGAAAAAATTAAACCAAAAAGTAAAAACATTTGATTGACCATGGATTTAGGGCACAATCTGAATTTTTTTCCCGGATTGTCTTTAGTTTGTAAAGTTCGTACGCGAGATGGTAACCCACAATCACAAGGTTTTTCATGTTGAAATTCAACATTTCGTTTGGAAGAGATAGAAGAAGAAGAAGAAGCAACCATGTCAATTTAGGGCGTAATCGATGAGAATGACGCATACAACAACTTAATATCATACGACTTGCATTTAATAAGCCAAGTTGATGCCACGTAATAGCCATATAAGCAATAACCTACAACAATCAGTCGTAAGGGTTTTGGTGAGCATAAATAATAAATTCAATGGTATAATAAAGGACTAAATCAGAACAAGCACGACATTTTGTTACCAACCAAGTCATTTTCCCTTTTATTTAACCATACAAATATTAACAAATAGACTAAAATATTGCAAAAAAAAAAAGTAAAAAAAGAATCAAGTTCAAAATAGGGTGCCCTAAATAATCTTACTATATATACGCCTTTACGGAGCCGCAATGTAGTAACGCAGCTTTCATCGAAAAATTGCAGATCATCTTCGGCCGGAACAAAGAGAATTTCGATCTTGACGGTATTCTTTATCTATTCACCCTCTTAATTTTCCCATATACTAATGGTTGCTGTTTATTATCTCTTATTATCGTTGAATCTCGATCGATTATACCAATTTAGGGATCTACTGTCTTTCAAAAGTAGGGTTTATCGTCCGAAATTAGTCGAGGCCTGTTTTGAGCTTGAAATATTATCTCATCTGTTTGTACGAGCTGTGTTATCGTCGTTCTTTGGTTAACTTTGATTGAATTCGAATTTTCCAAATAGTAGATGTTCTACTGACATCATGATCTTTGCGGCTAACGTTGGGTTTTATAGTTAATTTGTCTCGGTCGTTGAAATACACTGGTAGCTATTGGAATGTTTACTTGTGTTTTTGGTTACTACTTACAATATTGTTACAATATCGTGTTTACATTTTTTTATGTGTCACTTGACCAGGAAAGTTTTAAATCGAGGATCGTTCAGATTTGATCAAAATGGCAGAGGAAGAAAACCAAATTGAGATGAAGGAGGAAGCAACTGATGTAACTATTTCCTAATCTTTTAAATTTATAATCGTTCTCTTTGATTTCTATCGATTACATTTGCTACTGCATTTGCGTTGATATCTCCATGATATTTCATGTTAAAATCCTGGTTCCTTCTTCATTCTTGCTCCAGTCACATGTTTAACGTTTATTGCCTCTAGTTACATTAGTCATGCAATCATTATCATGGTTCTTTGAAAGATTGTTGACAAAGCTACTTTGATGCAGCTTGCTCCTTTTGACCCTTCAAAAAAGAAAAAGAAAAAGAAGGTCGTGATCCATGATCCTGCTGATGGTCCTGTGGAACAGTTAGCTGAGAAAACTGAAAGCCTCTCAGGTGATTACTTTGGCAATCAACACACAAACACATTCTACATAAATGCATCATATCTTTTATCTGTGAGTGAATTATAACCAATAATATTTTTGACATGCAGTTTCTGAAGGTCTTGAACCCACATTTACTGGTTTAAAAAAGAAGAAAAAGAAACAGGTTAGCCTGGTTCTCTATAACTATATTGGATATAAGTTCTCATCAAATTTCTGATTCAAGATTCTTATAATTGTTTTAGGCTGAAACTATCCCTTTGGAAGAGGAGAAAGAAAATGAAGGCGAAGATGTTGACTGTAAGAAGCTTATTTAATTAAGACAATGTCTTTCATTATGTTTTATCTTTTTGAATGAATGCTTGAACATTTGCTCTGTATGTTTTCTAGATCCTATTGGAGAAGATGAGGAAGGAGAAGGAATTGTTCTACAAGAACAAAAACTTCCATGGGAAGGGACTGATCGTGACTACATATATGAAGAGGTATGTAATTCTTCTTACTACACTTTATGTTTAAAATTTAAATCTAATTCATATTTTTGTTTGTTGTTTTTGGTTCAGCTTTTGGGGAGAGTGTTCCATATTCTTCGTGAGAATAACCCTGAGCTTGCTGGAGATAGAAGAAGAACAGTCATGAGGCCACCACAAGTTCTTCGTGAAGGAACAAAAAAGACTGTGTTTGTGAATTTTATGGACCTTTGCAAATCGTAAGTTAGTTAATTATGACCATATTTTTCATTTTTTATAAAAAGAAAAACTTTTCAACATTATAATTAATCATACATTCATTTCTTGCAGCATGCATAGGCAGCCAGAGCATGTTATGACCTTTTTGCTGGCAGAATTGGGTACAAGTGGATCACTTGATGGGCAGCAAAGATTGGTTGTGAAGGGAAGATTTGCTCCAAAAAATTTTGAGGGGATTCTGAGGCGATATGTCAGTAAGTTATCAAAAACATGAGAGCCTATTTGTTACATGTATTTAATTATTTCTTAATTACAACAATAAGTCAATTTGCTGATATAAAATTCTGTTTTACAGATGAGTATGTTATCTGCAATGGTTGCAAGAGTCCAGACACAATTCTTTCAAAGGAGAATCGTCTCTTCTTTCTCAGATGTGAAAAGGTATTTTTTAACACTTCACCTACATTTTTTGACACACACACTACAGTGGATGCCTGTGATGAATAGAAATTTTGCCTACATTGTCTGATTTTGTTTATACAATGAAGAGAAAATTATAGATTTCTGAGGCGTTTTGTACTTTCGATGATTTGTTTGTTATTCTATCCTCTTTGCTTTTCTTGCTTTGTATTTTGAAAAGTCTACACAAACATAATAATGACATGCATACTATATGATCTATTAGTAAAGGCCTGTGATGAATAAAATATTGCCTACATTGTCTGATTATATCTAACATGAAGAAAAAAATCATCTACTTCTGAGGCCTTTTTGATTATATACATATTATGTAAAGTAAAAGCCTGTGATGCATAAAAGTTTTGCCTACATTGTCTGATTATTTACAATGAAGAGAAAACTAGAGATTTCTGAGGCTTTTTTTCCAAAAATATATAAACACGCTAGATAGATGGGATATTTAATAAAAAACAAAGCAAAAGTTAAAAGATTTCTGAGTCGGTTTACTATATAAGTGTGTTGTAATATATTAGTAATGGCCTGTGATGAATAAAACTTTTGCCTACATTGTCTGATTATTCACCATGAAGAAACAACTCCTAAGATTTCTGAGGCCCTTTTGGATCTTTAAATTTATTTATTGAACTAAATGATCTTAGTTGTTTTATTTTTTATTGAAAAAGATATCAATAAACATGTGTGCTTTGAAACCCCTAATTGTTTTTTGTGTTTGTCTTGTAGTGTGGTTCTGGAAGATCTGTTGCTCAAATCAAGGCTGGTTTTGTGGCTCGCGTTGGCCGCAGAAAGGCTGGGACATAGTTCGAGTCTGGTTAGATCTTGTTGGAGTTGCGATTACTTTGTGTGTAACAGCTTATTTTACCATAATGCCATTGAGATCCTATCTTATCTTATGGGTTTGTGCATTTTTTTGACCTTTTGAGTTTTTCTTTTTGGTAAACAATATCCTGATCTTTTTAATCTTTGTCCATATCTTAAGGTGCTTTAGAATGTGCTTTCTTTTAACTTTTATATACAAACACACTGTCCAGAAGAAGTGATAAATAATTTCTTTCTTTAAATGTGTTAAATATGAGATTTTTTTGTTCAAGTGGTGTACAAGCATCACGAGGTTTATGAAGAAATTGTCAAGGTGTTTCAGTTCCTATGATAAAATTGGGATACACTTTGGCAAAAAATTGATAGAATTTCAACTTACTTTTTGGATGTGCAAAGATTCAATAAAATTTTAAAATATTTGGGTGTCGTTACAGTTCTTGAATTTTAAAATATTTGGGTGTCGATACAGTTTTTGCTTGGCAAAATGTTGTTGTGGAAGGATGGTTCAAGTAACCAAGTTAATATTGTAACATTTTGTATGATTTTGTGCAAATGAAATATGTATATTAAAATATAATGGGAAGATGAGTAAAAAAAGACAGTTTTTTAAATGTACATAAAGTATCATTGTTTTTTTTAGGACAAAAAATACCATATATATATATATATATATATATATATATATATATATATATATATATATATATATATATATAGGATTATATTATTTTGTTTTTACTATCTATTATGTGCATGTATGATTGATTATGGACCAATATTTTAGTTATTTTAAGAAAGTAATTAATGCATATTACATGATGAAAATATAATAAGTATTAGTTATATTTTCAATATTTAATATGCATTAATTACTTTCTTAAAATAACTAAAATGATTGGTCCAGAATCAAATAATACAATCACACAATAGAGTGAAAACATTTGAACCTATGAACCTCTCTCTCTCTCTCTCTATATATATATATATATATATATATATATATATATATATATATATATATATATATATATATATATATATATATATATATATATATATGGGGAAAATAATAGAAAATGCATAAAGGTTTGGAAACCCTAAAATCTAAAAAAATTAATAGAAAAAATAGTTTAAGATATCTATTTTTTTTGACGTCATAGGGCTAAAAATCACAGGTTTAGAACAAATTTGCTTTTTTTGAAAAAAGAATTGTATAAAAATTTATTTTTCAACGATTTTATATAAAACATAGCGATTTTTAGTTTTGTAAAGTAAACAAGTTTTGTAAAGTAAAAAAATGATTATATATATATATATATATATATATATATATATATATATATATATATATATACACACACACACACACACACACACACACACACACGCATATATTATACAACAAGGTTAGCCGTTTATTAGTGTTGCGACACAAGAGAGAAAAAAAAAACTAGACAGGGGAACAATTGCAGATTTTCCGACACCACAAAGGTTGTCAGACGATGATGTTTCACATGATCGGTGTTGTGTATGTATGTATGGTTTCTATCAATTCATGCTTCTCCGGCGTGAACATTGGTTAAAGAGAGAAACGAGCGTGACATTATGTCATGAGAACTCTTAAATGTGGATTCAAAGAGTATGAGTTATGTTTAATTCTCTGGGACCGCAAGATTTTATTTGAACAAATGTGTATTTCATTGGTATTCTGTGCACAAATTGTATACTTTAATGACATTTTTTGAACATTTTATAAACTTTGATACCCTTTTAAGTCATTTTCCGAAACAATAATAATCGGGTAACCTGATCGTTACCTACTATAGCCGGTTAACATAAACTTCAATGATATTTTTTGTACTAAAAAAACAACGTTGATACTTTTTGTACTAAAAATCAACAATGATATTTTTTGTACATTTTAAAAATTTCGTTACATATTTAAGTCATTTTATCATATATAATTTCACCAACCTTTTTAATACATACAAATGGAGGTGCAAAAATCGGTTTTTTTAGCCGAACCAGTTTGGTTTTAAAACCGGATTGGATCAGAAAACGTTTCGGTTTCAAACCGAGAAATCTATACAAACCGATTTGGACCGGATTAAAATCGGATTGGATGAAACTTGTTCCCCAACTTAGTTTCATTTTTTTGTACTATTTGAAGTAGCTTCTTCTTTCTTTGCATTTAACTACAACTAAAACCACTATTTTTCGTAAGTCAAACAGGTGAAAAAAAAGAAGAATGCAAACCATACGTAATGAAGGTCGAAGCCTTGAACATTTTTAGAGCAGTTATCTTCATTTATTTGGTTTTTTATCGTGTAAATACATAAACAATAAACTAATGCATCTTCAAATATAAAAACATAGTCTTCTAAAATGCATCTTCAAATATAAAAACATAGTCTTCTAATAGTTTCTTTCTCTTTTTTTGGTTTTCTTATAGATTGTATTCATAGTGGTCGTCGTAGTTGTTGTTTGGAAGTAGTCCCCCTCCATGTTGCGTAATTATGATTCATATTGAACCTCTTGTATGGTAAGTGGCACAAACATTTCTATCGTTATTTCTTGTTCAACCCTGAACAATTCGTCTTCAAGTGGTGATACATTTTGTATTCATTCCATGTCGTCTAAGTAGTATGTCAAGCATAAGCACATTTCCACCGACAAAAGCGTGAGTCTTGATCTTCTAGATGATATAACCTACCACAAAACGAATTCTGAAGCTACTGAAGAAACTTGGACGATTAGTACATCATGGGCCATAGGGGCTAGAACCGGAAATTGGGATTCCTTATCTTTCTACCAAGCCAAAATATCAAAATTCTCAAACTCTTGTATACTTATATGTGCCAAAAAGTTGGATTGAATGTGTCTTTTCTGAGCTCGTTATTAGGGGTGTTAGACCGAGCTCGTTTGATATTTTCATTTTTTAAAGTATGATAGAGTCGAATTGTTTTGCTTTTATCTTGAGAAAACGATGAGAATGCCCCCAAATTTCGCATAATGCCATAAATAGTTATTGAACCATATTTTGCTGAATAAACCCCAAACAAATTTTGAAGAACATTGTTAAATTTTGATATTTCTTTTGCGATGTAATCTTTATCTTTATCCAATAAACCCAAATGTTATAAACTAAAGTTTCAATCCCAATAACATTTAGAGTTGGATTTCAAAGCGGTGATACAAATTATATCAAGACGCATATCTTCGAAATATTTATATTTGTATGATACAAATATAAACAAGATCACCATTACTTAAGGGGTTGACATCTACCATTACTTCAAGGGTTGACATCTTTGATATATCATGATTAAAATTATGTCAAAGGAGCATTAAGCGTAACATGCGTGATATACATATACAAGAAAAGCTTGATTAAGATATATCATAATTAAAACCACGTCGATGAAGGGCCTTAAGCGTAAGATGTGTAATATTCCAATTTCCAACAAGAAAATGTTTATCATTAATTTTAATATTTATGTCATTGTGTGTTCAAGACTTCAAGCTGTTCGATACTATAAAAATATAAAAATAAGGATAATATTTTTGTATGGTGAAAAATTAATACGTTTATATATATATATATATATATATATATATATATATATATATATATATATATATATATATATATATATATATATATATATATATATATATATATATATATATATATATATATATATATAAGGGTTCAATTGAGAAAAAAAAGGTTGAGAATGGGGGAATCATTCTCAGTCAATCATTTATTTTTGCCACAAAGCCTTCAACGTACCAGCGGAAATGGGAAACGAATGCACATGTGTTTTCCAACATAACATATTTCCTTAAACTATGCTAATCATTACCTTAATATATATACAAAAACATAGTTTTTTTCGTTTTTTTTTTTTAATTTTTATAAGCTATTTTTATTAAAAAATGATTTTAAATATACCAAAATTCATGATTTTTTATTCTCTACAAATAGACATCCATATTGATATAGTTTTAAGATAAAATAAAATTTTTTTTTTTTATATTTTCAGCTATCGTTATTCATAAATGAATAACAATGCATCAGGTTTTATTACAGTACATTCGTTATTCACTTATGAATAAAAAATATGATTTTTTTTTACAATTTAAGTATCATTCATATATTAATATAGCATATAATAAACATAGTATATTCATATTTTAATATTGGACGATGAATTCACTTGTGAATATTAACATAGTATATTCACTTGTGAATATTAGATGATATATTCACTTATGAGTATTAAATAATATTTCATATGTGAATATTACATAGTATTACATGGTATATCACATGTGAATATTACAGAGTATATTCACTTGTGAATATTAGATGATATATTCACTTATGAATATTGCACAGTATATTCACATATTAATATTACAAGGTATATTCACTTATGAATATTGAAGGTATTTTGACAAATATATATAATTTTTTATATGTTATTCACATATGAATAACATACAGACTTGCATATTTGTTTTGTGTTTTTAATAATCATATACTGATTCAGGTGAAAAAACATATTCATATGTGAATATAACGTGGTAATTTAGTTTATGCATTTCATCAAACAGTTGGAGTGCAAACAAGTTAACTATTTTAAAAATGTTAAAAACATCAAGTTATCAATTCCAAATCATCATATACTTCCGATTTCGACTTCAAATGCGACATCCTATCTCTGATCGATTTCTCAATTTGATTTTGATTTCCGAAAATCCGATTGGGAACCTGTGATTACCGATTCTAAGTCCCTCAATGTCGACTGTGACTGCGAGTCCAGAACTCCGATTCCAATTTCATGAACAACGAAGAAATTCCGGTTTAGTTGAAGAAATCTGGATGATTATTGAAGGTTGGAGGAAAATTTTTGATGATGAACGCACAGTTATCGAATTCTCTATAGTTACGTATTTGAGATTGAAGGTTATTACGATATTTACAAGTTTGCCACCGTGTCTTTTATGCTTAGATTAAATAAGTGGCTGAGAATGATTCCTCCATTCTCAACATTTTTTATTTTCTCAATTGAACCCACATATATATATATATATATATATATATATATATATATATATATATATATATATATATATAGCGTTAGGTTCATGTGAGACGGCCTAATTTTGTGAGACCGTGAGACGCATTTTTTTTTATTTTATTTTTATTTTTTTAGTTAATTCAAGTTCCGAAAATAATATTTAAAAAAAGAATTTTTTGATTTTTCCATTTATTTTGCATTTTAAAATTTTTAGAATATGTACAGTGTAATATTCTATTTAGAATATTTCACGTATTTTAAAAAAAAATAGATATTATTTTATTTTATTTTATTTTTTTTAGTTAATTCAAGTTCCGAAAATAATATTTAAAAAAAGAATTTTTAGATTTTTCCATTTATTTTGCATTTTAAAATTATTTTTTAGAATATGTCAGTGTAATATTCTATTTAGAATATTTCACGTATTTAAAAAAAAAAACGGGACTTTTTTTTATTTTTTTTGTTTTTTTTAATTTTTTTTAATTTTTTTTAGTTAATTTAAGTTCCGAAAATAATATTTAAAAAAAGAATTTTTGGATTTTTCCATTTATTTTGCATTTTAAAATTATTTTTAGATTTGGTCTCACGGTCTCACAAAATTAGAATGGTCTCAAATGAACCTGAACATATATATATATATATATATATATATATATATATATATATATATATATATATATATATATACACACACACACACACACTAGTTTATAACCCGTAGTAACCACGGTTATAAAATTAATTAAATTTTAATAGTAAAAACTCAAAATTATTAATCAATTATTTTAAATAAATTATTAATTAAGAGATGTTTTTATTAGTTATATGAAATTATAATCGTTGGTTCAAATAAATATGTAAAATTAATTTTTAATATATATAGACATTTTTTATTTGTGAATTAATAAAAACAATAATATAAAATTTAAATTTAAAATAGAGAATAAATACATTGACAAATAGAATCACATTAATGATGATGTCTAATAAATTCAAAATAGAGAACTAATAGATTGACAAGTGGCAACACATTAATTAAGAGGTCTAATATGATGACATATGACAAAAAAACCTCTTTTTTATTAGTATAGAGATATACCATTAAACTCACCCATTTTATTCAAAAAATATCATTTTGACTAGTTGTCACATTTTTAATTGGTTTATATGTTTAAATAAAATCATTAAACTCATACATGTGCTCAAGAAACACTATTACTTTGAACACGATTTATCATTAAACTATTTTTTTAAACGTTTAGTTAATTTCATATTTCCCAACCATCATCATTTTTCTGTGGCCATCTTATCTAGCCAACACAATTTCGAAGAAGAAAGAAAATTCAAATTTAAAGGACAAAATTACAAAAATGGTCCCTGTCGTTTACCAAAAGTCACAAAGTTAGTCCCTATTATTTTTTTTTGATGCAAATGGTCCTTGTGGTTTGCGAAACTTGCAAAGTTTGACATTTTTACTAACACCGTTAGAGACTAAATCTGTAAAGACAGTTTCGTCTTTTCAAGTATAGAAAGATTGAATTCGTGACATTAACCACAGGGACCATTTTTGAAATTTGTTTGAAAAAATAAATTAATTTGCTGAAGGTAGGGAGAAGGCCCGAACTCACGACCTCCACCCCCTTTATTTGACCAAAACCTTAACCAATTGAGTTGATTGCTCAGTTGGTTATAACACCCTAAACTAATTTATATAACAACAAAAAGGTTAATATTTAAATAATAAATAAATTACAAAAAACATTATTTTTACATAACTCTTTTTAAATAAAACAAAAAGTATTTTAGTCGTATTATTAAAAAAAATTGTTTTTTACAAATAATTTGTATGTAATTTTATGTATTTAATTTACTTAAAAATATATATATATATTTTTTATTTCTTTAAAAAATAAGTTTTCGTATAAAAAATAAGTTTTTATATATTATATTTTTTTATGTCTTTGAAATAATAATAATTAACACTACTTATGACATAAAAAAAATATATTAATTCTTTTGGATCGCTAGTTCTAAAATACGTATTTCATCTTTTTTTAAATACATATAACCGAAAAACGGTTTTCAGAAAACCGATTGGACCAATCAGTTTTCTAGAAAATGTTTTTCTGTTATATGTATTTAAAAAAACATAAAAAACCTATTCGGTTATATATCTTATTTAAAATATGTATTTCATCTTAATTGCAAGTTCTAAATCGTATGATTGAAATGAAGATGAAAAGAAATAATGATATATCTTTTTAAAATAACGATAATTAATAGTACTCTTGACATAAAAAAAAACCGTATAAATTGTTTAGATACATAACATAATCGTTGTTAAGTTGTTTTTAATACATATAACCGAGAAACGGTTTTAGAACTAGCGGCTCAACAGAATTTATACATTTTTTTATGTCATGAGTAGCGTTAATTATTATTATTTCAAAGACATAAAAAATATAATATATGAAAACATATTTTTTATATGAAAACTTATTTTTTTTAAGAAATAAAAAAATATATTTTACGTAAAATAAATAAATAAAAATACAATACGACTAAAATACATTTTGTTTTATTTAAAAAAAAGTTATATAAAAATGTTTTTTGTAATTATTTATTATTTAATTATTAACGTTTTTATTATTATATAAATTAGTCTTAGGGTGTTATAACCAAATGAACAATTAGCTCAACTGGTTAAGGTTTTGGTCAAATAAAGAGGGTAGAGGTCGTGAGTTTGAGCCTTTCCCCTACGTTCAGCAAATTAATTTATTTTTTCAAATAAATTTCAAAAATGGTCCCTGTGGTTTCTTAAATGTCACGAATTCAGTCATTCTATACTTGAAAAGACGAAAATGCCCTTACAGATTTAGTCCCTAACAGCGTTTTACTAACGGTGTTAGTAAAAAGGGCTAACTTTGCAAGTTTCGCAAACCACAAGGACCATTTCCATAAAAAAAACTAATAGGGACTAACTTTGTGACTTTTGATAAACCACATAGACCATTTTTGTAATCTCTACATTCTCAAATGTGAAAACTCTCTTACCCCTCATTCTACTATCATCGACATAGCTTATGTCGCTGCTTTCTCTGCTCATCTCTAGCTTTTGTCACTTCATGAAAACCAACATGCCCCTACATCCCTCTCTTACATTTTTCTTCTTAAATATACGCCACTAGTAATCACCTTCGCTCAACGACGCAATTTTATTGTTGGAATATGAGATTGATGTAATTGAAGGTTTGATTTGAGTTTTAATTGATCAGAGGTTTGAATCGGTTTTGCTATAGGTTGAAGCCGATTATTAGTTTGTTGTTGTTGAAGATGGGTGGTTGTGGTGGTGATGGAATGTTGTGTTTTTTTGCTGAAATTGGATGGTGACAGTGGAAGGTGAAAGATGGTGGTGGGAGTGAGTGGTGTTGTCTAGTGAAACAAATATAAAATCAGCTTTAAGCTACAACAAAATCGATTCAAATTCAAATTCAAACCTAAAAATTGATCCAAAACTCCAATCGCTTCAATCTCAAATTCTAGCAATAAAATTACATCGTTTAACAAAAGTAGTTACCGGTGGAACACGATTTAAGAAAAAAGGGATGAGAGAGGGATGTCGGGGTAGGGTTGTTTTCACAAAGTAGCATGAGCAAGGAGCGGTGAAGGTGTTAACAACGAAGGGAGGGATGCCGACGATAGTAAAAGGAGGCCGTGGGAGTGTTTTCACCGGAGAGAATGAAGAGACTGTGCACTTTGCAATGTATTTAAAAACCGAACAAATAAAATGTTTTTTTTTTTTTCTTTTGAATTGTGTTGGTTAAAGAATATAACTGATCAATTGATGAAGACTAGAAAAGATGAAAGTGATGAAATATGTACAAAAGTTATTTTAAAAGTAAATCATATACTAGAATGTGAGGGTATTTGTATTTTATTGAACAAGTGTGAGTTTAATGATGTTTCTTTGACCATATAAATATGTTAGATTTTTAATAGCCGGTCAAGATGATATCTTTGAACAATAAATAAATTTAACGGTAAATAATATATAAAATACAAAAAAATGACTAAATTTATATAAACGTGATATTTCATTATTCTAAAAATCATTTTCACGATAAAAGTATACATAAAATAGTCCTATTGAACTAATTATAAATTATAATATTGAGACAAAAGCAAAAAATAAATCCAAGTGTTACAAATGTTCTTCGTGTTCTTAAGATTATGTTTAAGATACATGTTGGCAAATAAAAAAATAGGTCATAAATTTAACTTTTAAAAAAGTTCACGTTTTAAAAGGTTAACATTTCAACGAACATATAATTTTTATTTTTATTTTAATTCTCATAATATATTTTTATTAATTACAAAAATAAGTAATTATTTTATAATTGACGTGTTTAATGAAATGATATAATATTAAAATACAGTTTTTATTATTAAAAATTTGAATACATTATTTAATTTGATATTAAATTCTCGCTTTAATATGTAACCAAGCTTAAATTATACTATTAATGCTAAAAATCATCTTTTTTTTGAACCGACGCAAACATAGGGCTCTAGTAATGTGGATCTATTATCAGGCAAGCCCACACACCTTGACTTTTCTCCTTATTCGTCATTCCAGGGAAAATCCCGCAAATGCATTTAGCCAAGAGTCTCCACAAACGTACCGGGATTCAGTAATATGGATCCAGTATCTGGCAAGCCCACACACGTCGGCCTTTTCCCTTATTCGTCACTCCTGGGAAAATCTCCCAAATACATTCAGCCAAGTGTCAAACTCATGACCTCACCCATTGAGGCCTGTAACCAGATGCATCACTACCAGCTATGCTGGCGATCACATGCTAAAAAACATCATTTTAATACGAAAGTTGGAATTGCATGATACAAATGAGATTAAATGATGTTTGGGCTTATGTTTTGAGATTTCAAATTTTAGTTAAATCAGATCATGTATAAAAATTAAATAATGATTAAGGCTAAAGAAGAATAACATCTTTCTTTTAATAATTTTACTTAAGCTAGTAATTTTTTTTAATCGTATCTTTACATCATAAGCTTATAAAAGATGTTTCATTTAAGTTGCTAGTTTATTAAGTTAAATACAATACTGCGACACTTATATAACAATCACACATCCATATATTATCTTTAATATAGTCATATGATAATATACGAGTCTTTCTTTACGAGATTAGAGAAATTCATGATAATACCGCATGAAATATAAAAATTTCGTTTAAACATAAATATCTGAAATTTGTATTTTGTGCTTAGTTAAATTCAATGAAATATATTGTATATTTGTTTTATAATATTGAATCATTATTATAAATATATCTTTATAGTTTATGTCATTTTACAATTTCCAAATAGTTTATCAATTAGTTTTTAAAAAAAAATCATTTTTATCTGCTAACAACTATTTTTTAACTATCTACTAATTTTTCAGTAAGTTAATCAAATATTTCGAAATCAAAAACGTTATGTCCTTATCGCACTTCTGATCTTACGGGACACATAATCTTGACGGTGTATCTTAAATTCTTGATGACTTAAAATTATAAAAGAAACCCATAATATGCATTTCACCTCAACACACAAACAGGTACATTGACATAGACAATGTATTTGTATCCCACTATGGTCGGTGGAAACATTTAGAAATTTAATATTTGCCCATGTATTGTTTCTGATTAATATTATCCCATAAACCAAATATAGTCTATTACTAAAATTATGTCGATCTTGTTGATGGTTGTTAGTGGTTCTATCATCAGGGTCGGTCCAGACGGTGGACAACTCGGGTGATCGTCCAGGGCCTAATTTTATGGGCTATATATATATATATATATTTCTTAAATGATTTTTAGGGCCTAAAGTTGGTTCAAACTAGCTCAAAAGATAAACAATTTGGCTTGCTTGTTATTGTTAATTGAACACGTTTATAATGAAGAATAAATGACTTTTTTTTTATCATTATTATATTTGTCTTTAAAAGGGCCATTTTTTTTCTTTTCGCCCGGGGTCCCATATACGTTTGGACCGGCCCTGTTTATTATTATCATAATAAGATAAAGCAAGTCATGATTTTATCCTCTGATGAAATGATTATTCTCTGGTTTATCTAAGAAAATAAACCATCGTTCAAGTTAGCCCAAGGGAAAGATATAATAGTTTTTTATTTTTAATGTTTTTTAAGTAGGAGAAAAAGAACGAAAATGATAAATAGTTTTATAATTTTATCCTATATATATAAAGTATAAAGTATAAACTAAACCAAATATTTTTATTATTCTAAAAGCTTTATAAGACGGTTCTCTTCGAAGTGAAAAAAAAAATGATTTGCCAAAAGCAAAAAGTTTCCTTCATTTTCCATAATTCTTTGGAGTCTTTAATAGGTTATGCAAGATGGTAAAACACAAAATCCAATCAGGATTTCAACCAAACGATGTACACTCATTGTGGGCGCGGTGATTGTGACTTGGCAACATCATCCCGACCTCAACGATCCTTCTTAATAAATAAATATATTTTTGTCATATTTTAAATTCTTATTAATTTTACCATATGTAATTTTATAATTATTTTAAATTAACTTTTATTCTATATATTTTAAGGTTTTTTCATTTTATTAAATTGTAAATAATATTTATATTCAATAATAAATACATATCAATTTCATTAATGAATTTTCCTTATAATTTCAAAATTACCAAACTAAAGATTCATTAATTTTCTTTATTTATTTATCTAAATTATTTGTTTAAATTTAAAAAAGAAAGAAAAACACTTTAATTTTTATAATTCAATATTTTCTCACGTTTCTTATAAATTTATACTTCTCAAATGTTTAGAATTTTGTATTTAGTAATTTTCTTTTAAATAAATACATGTAATACATGAATCTCACACTTTTATATATATATATATATATATATATATATATATATATATATATATATATATATATATATATATATATATATATATATGAGAATGATCATTTAAGAACTCATAGTTTTCCGAGAACTAAACGTGGAACGTTAGATTATAATTTTTAATAACTTAGATCGTAGATGGCATTTTTGTAATTATGATCAAATTTAATGGTATATTAGGTTTTTCTAAAATAATCATAAGGGTAAATAAGGTATATGAAATATTTATCCTAAAATTCATTTACAATACTCTTTCTTTCTCTTTTTCTCTCACTACACAAACTCTAAATCAGTATAACCTACACATTCGTTTCTCTCTTTCTCTCACATCGATTTGTTCCCCCCAAAAGCACCATCGTCCAACGACAAAGCTAGACTGTCGGCGCCTTAGAAAAAATTGTCGTCATAACCAAAGAGTGAGCCGGTAGAGGTGGAAGGTGATGGTGGTTACAAACAAGAGACAAAGGCACGAGATGGTGGCGATCACGAACGTATATCACAGTGCCCTCCGCCTTCCAGATCAACGTCTTCCGCCTTTCAGATCGTCATCGATCTCCTCAACACATCTATACGATTTCCATTTTGAATGTTGAATGATGCCATTGATTCACCTTCACAGTACCTTCATTTTCGATTTAAGACACCGAATTCAACCTGTCAAACCTATGTGAACTGAAGTTCTGTTCAGTGCTTCTTTTGTTCACTACATAATAAACTTCAGTTCATTGCTTTTTTTCTTTGTGCATCCTCACATACCTCAAAGCCTTTAACTGAGCAAGAATTGTGAACTGAAATTCTGCAAATCACTAATTTTCCAGTAAATAAATAGTTCATTTCATATAGGAATTATTGAAGCCACTTTTTGTATGCTCCATATTATCATAATAGTTTTCATTAATATACAAGTGTCATTATTCCTTATTTTTATCTTCATAAAAGGCCAATTATCTAAGAAGATGGAGTGTATAATAAATTAGATAGGAAAACTAATTTATGTTTTTTGTGTCACATTTTTCTTAGACTTAATTCCACCATGAGAAGACTTATTGAAAGGAGAAACTTTGAAGGATGTTAATCTAACTGTTAGGGCCACGATCCTCAAAGCCTTTAGGATCCTCAACCCTAATTAGATATCCAGGACCCTCAACTATCTCAGGATCTCGACTATTACCATTATCATTATTTACTAATATTTATAACGGTTATATTTTGTTCTTAATTGACACATGTGCAGAAATAGTCAAGAGAAGACTTATTCTCAACAGAGTTTCATCTCAACTATGCTAAAGACCCGAAAGTCAAATAATGTTCATGAAGCTGGTCATAGAGGATCCCGGAAATAACAGACATCTTGTTAGCTAGTTTAGACTATAAATTGACACTTGTACTTCGCACACAACACACAGTTTTTTACTCTAAGCTTACTCTACGAAATTATTCACTTGTTCTTACTTAGATATTCTCTGTAATCACCATTTTACATTAATAAAGTCATCAAGGCAAGTGATCATTATCACCTCCCAAGGTTTTATGTCGAAGATCCTAGCAAGGATCAAGGGAAATTGTGTCACTCTCTTTTATCATTTGCTATTGCACAATTCGAACATCACAACCTCTCATTCAATTTGGTTGATTAGTAATTGTCTAATTTTTGACCAAAACAATTTGGCGCCCACCGTGGGGCCGTGGTGTGCAAAATCCTTGAAAGATCATGTCTACACAACCGATCCTTTCTTTATCCTCCACTCCTTCCATTCCAACTAAAAACCTACCACCTCCTTCGAGTGGGCCTCCTGGTTAGAGGAAAATGCCTGGCGTTTCTAAGAAAAACACCCCTCAGGTCACTAACCAAGGAAGCTTGGGATCTTCAGGACTCCAGGATCCGACTGTCTCAGTCACTACTTCAGAACTCTTCGCTATGATAAGGAAAATGACGCAACAGGTGACCCGGAAGTAGGAGGAGAATAGAGCACTGCTCAGAGAAGTGGAGAGGATGAAGGCATAATTTCAAAAATCCTAGGAAACAGCGCCCACAGTTGTACAACCAAGGATCCTGAAATCCTCAGAAAATCACCAGAAGAGCACAGTTCCTACCACTGTGGCATCACCCTGGGGGGCAACTCTGGACAACCAAGTATCTACAATCAATGATCTTAATGAGCCTTTCAATACTCCTAGAATCCTTGGTTCTAGTAATTTCTTAAACAACAATACTATTAATACTAAATGTAACACCTTGTTCTGAATCAATTCCTAGCCTGAGGCTGTGGGCCGAATATCGGTCATCATAAGGACTAGGGCCTTTGAAATGGTAGGATCTAAGACCATTTGGGTGCGGGTGATGTATTAGAAGTGATTTGGGTGTTCGGTTCGTGTTTTGGAACCTAGGGGTATTTCGGTAAAGTGGCAGTTCGGGCTTTTGGTGGAAAATGGATTTCTGTTCGGAAGGTCTTAAGAAAGGGTTGATTTGTTAGAAGTGTAGAGCTTCTCGTCACCTTTCCGTGGATATAAGGATCATCAGAATCGGACTTGTAATGAAGAAGTTATGGCCTTCGGAAGTTTCATGGTTTTCAGTCTTAGCCGAGTACGCGGGGCGTACTAGGGAAAAAGGGATTACGTTGGGCGTAATGATTAGGAGTGGTTGCGAAGGTTCTCTGGAGTACGCTGGGCGTACCATAATTACGCTAGGCGTAATTCCGTCAGATCAGAACCCTATTTTAGGGTCTTGGACCCTATTTAAACTCCTTATATCATAACCAAACCCTAATATCTTCATCCTCCACCCCTCTAAACACTATAAATCGTCATATAGCAACCATGATGGCATTTTGGAGCTTATGGAGTCCATTTTTGGGATATTTGGCCCACTTTCAAGAAGATGGAACTTGTTGCAAGGAAGGGAATCAAGGAGGAGCTTATGGATCTGGCTTTTAGGACTCATTTTCAGCTTGATGAAGGTATAAAGCTTTGAACTTGATCATTCAGCTCTTAGATCTACCATTTTTGGGTTTTGGTTTGGTCCCAAGGTTGAAGCTTTATGGTTCCAAATCTGTTTTTAGGCATGGGGTTGCCACCCTTGATGCTATTTGAGTCCCTAAGGCAAAAGGTTGCCATCTTGATGGTCTTAATGGGTTTATGCTTGAGTTAGGGTCTCTTTTATGGAAGTAAAATGCCATTTTTGGAGTTTGGGTTTGTTTGGGGCATGCAAAGTCACCAAGTCAGTGACTTTATGGGTTTAGACGTTAAGTATAGCTCAGATCTGTGATTCGGACTTATTGGATCAAGTATTAAGCACTTAATGGATGTTGTGCATGAGCTGTTTGTACGCTGGGTGTACTATGTAGTACGCGGCGCGTACAGTCCATTTGCTCAGTACGCTAAGCGTACAGAAGAGGTACGTTGGGCGTACGCTCTCAGGAGGACTTGGGCCTTTGTGGACTTCGGACCTTTAGGCCCTAATGGTTTTGGGCCTGGATTTGCTGATAGTTGGGCCTGAATGCATCTTTGGGCCAATAATGGATTAGTTGGGCCTATTGGGCCTTGGGGCCCAATATAGAAATGAGCTTCGCATTATGGGCCTCAGGTTGGGCCAATTCTTGTATTGGGTTGTTGTGGGCCTTCGTGGGCCAATTGGGTCGGGATTATTGACTAGGGGGAATATTGGGCTTTAGTATAAGGTCCATTAGAACGGCCTGGGCCTAATTTGGAAAATTGGGCCATTGATGGATTTATGGACATTATAGTGTTGGGCTTTTGGTTTGGGTTTGGGCCTTAGTTTGAATCATACAGGGCCAGGGGTAGAATGGTTATTTGACCCAATGCATAGATCAAGGATTATGCTATGGACCCAATTGGTAATTGGGTATATTGATTGGTAGTGACAGCTCGGGAAGCTGGCGAGGCAGCAGCTAATGATTTCATGCGGAAGCTTCTGTAGTGCGAGGTGAGTCTCCTCACCATACCAATGGGTCTAAGGCACCAAGGCCGGCCCATTATGTGTTACGATATATGTGTTAGCCATTCTGTGAATTTATATGCTTGGTGATTGTGCTTGCATGAAAGACCTCGGGGGGGGGGGGGTCCCGGGGCACTTAGGTGTAAGACCTTGGAGGGTTTCCTTGGCATCCTAGGTCAAAGACCTCGGGGGGTTCCCGAGGCACTTAGGTATAAGACCTTGGAGGGTTTCCTTGGCATCCTAGGTCGAAGACCTCGGGGGGTTCCCGAGGCATTGGGCTAAGACCATGCGGGGTTCCCATGGCACTCGGAGTAAGACCCTGGAGGGTTTCCAGGGCTTCCCTATGTGTTGGATTGCATGGTTTATGCTTTCTGTATAGCTGTTTAGCTATTATGATATGTTATACATGATTGTGTGTGGGTATGCTATGGGGAACTCACTAAGCTTTGTGCTTACAATTTTGTTTATTGTTTCAGGAATCATCGATTTGGAAAAGAAGGGCTCGGATTGATCGCAACGCACACACCCATGATATTCGCAATGATAGATTTTGGGATGAACTATGATAAATGTTTTTAAATAATGATGTTTTGGAATGATTGACATAAATGATATAAATGTTTGGCTATAATAAAAATGAAATTTTTACCTTTGATTTTTGGGTTGTTACACTAAATATATTAATATTGATGAAGGAATAAATCTAAACATGGACAGGGAACTTCAACAGTTGAGACAAATGATCTCAAGCGTACCTTGGGTGGTCCAACCCATAACATAAGCATCTCCAACAAGTCACAAGATCTTGAGATTTGCTCTTGCGATAGCTGATACCGAAGTTCCTAAACGCCTCCAAGCTCCTAGCATGAAGCCTTACGATGGAACTACGAATCCTGAAGAACACATAGCACAATACCGAGAAAGGATGGAGATCATTCCCATCCCAGTGCACTTAAAGGAAGCTTGCCTATGAAAAGGCTTTGGTTCAACCCTCACGGGATCAGCTCTTAAATGGATGCTAAACGTTCCACCATACTCTATTACTTTGTTTGCTCATTTAGTCAATATTTTTGATAACCTGTTTTCTTGTAGTAGAACCTTTGAAAAGATCACTAGTGATCTCTATCGACTGGTTCAGGATCCTAAGGATCGAATTAGGTATTTTGTTAACAAGTTTGGCATGGAAGCTCTAAGCATCCCCAACATTGACATGGCGACTGTTGTAGAGGCCTTCAAGATGGGTCTAAGGAAGGATTCACCCTTCTATGAAGATCTTGTGATGACTCTTTGCAAGAGATTGGACGAATTCAGTGTTGGATTACATGTCTAAGCCCATAACTATTATTGGTATGTACTTGACCGGAGAGTAGCATGGTCCATTTGGGTTGCATATCATCAACACAATTTGTTAGGATGGACTCTTGAGAGAATGTTATATATGATTTGTTAATATATTATAAGTACTAATATATTAATATGAAATCATATGGTTTTAATTAGTATTGATCAAGAATTAATTTGGAATTAATTTAGTGATCAAAAAGAGACTAATTAAATATATGGGGACTAATTATGTTAATTAGTTATATTTATATGTGTTGGGCTTATGATCCATGTTAGACCAAGTTTATGTATGGATACATAAAGAGTTAGGCCACATAAACCATGGATCATACAACCCATGGGCCATGGGTATGGGTTTGGGTTTTACCCATGACTCTTAGATTTCAACACATATAAATACATATATGATGACCTAAAAACCGCCAACCCTAGTGTGTGGGTGCATGTTCTTGGAGTTCATGAAGGTTTTAGAGTGCATGAAGATTCTCTCTCAAATCCTACCTTTGTCCTTGATGTGTTATGAATCCACTTGAGGCTTCCACACTATTGGGGCTAATCTCTTAAGGCCAAAATGCATCAAGACTTCCAGCCATATGAAAAGGTATGTTACACTAACTAGTATCTTGTGTAGTTTACATCTTTGTATGCTAGTTATAGGCTTAATACCTTGGAAACACCTTTGCATGTATAATTAATGAAAACATAGATCCAAGGTATTTAGGGTTGCATGAACACCTTAGGAGTGTTAGAATGTTCAAAGCCCAACCGTGGTATTAGAGCCTAGGACTGTTTTTGATTATACCTAATGCAACTTGTATTTCAAAGCCTCGAATCTGTCCAAACTAAAAACTCGATGAGTTTTTTCTATAAACTCGACGAGTTCATGGTTTGTAGCATGAACTCGACGAGTTCTCTATAGAACTCGACGAGTTGAAGTCCCTGACAGCTTACCTTCGAGTTTTTTGGCTGGAATTGGACTAGGAACATTACCATAAGCTGTTTTTGAACCCATTAACCTGTTTTTGATGTGGTAATGATCATTCTAATCCAATTCAAAAGATAATTGTCAAAATTTTCATGTTTTGTATTAGTTTAACGATTAGGCTAATTACATGAAAATTATTTGATTTGAATTGTCTTGTTCGTATGAGTTTAATCAAGATTATGAATATTGCTAGACATGTTTGTGATAGTTGTTTTCAATCCAAATTTATCTAAAAGTTATTCATAATATGTGTTTTTGTAAGTTGTCCTCAAGTTATATGAAAGTTCTCATTAAAAAAGTTATTAAAACCATAGGTTAGGAAACTTGAAGAGTCTTTTCTTCATAAATAGTTTTATGAACTCCATAACTTGTCCTCAAGTTATGGATGTTCAAGAGTCTCTTCATTAAAGATTTTTAAAACCTTAATTAAACTCATAAGTTATGAAAATCTAAGAGTTTTGAAAAGTTTCAAAACTTGCCCTCAAGTTTTGGAATTTGCAAAGTTACCTCCCCATGTATACTTTAATTCCAAATTAAACCTTAGAATTTTAAAAGTTTAAAATTCAACCTTATACTATTATAATTTTAAAATTTAATCATTATATATATATATATATATATATATATATATATATATCTATATATATATATATATATATATATATATATATATATATATATATATATATATAAGAGTAAAAAGTCAATCTTACCGTTAGTAGGCCTCATTCACGAAGCCAGTCTATAAGGGGGTATAAGGTTACTGCCTATAAAATGACAGTTTAATGAGTGTCCACTCACCGCTTCCTTGACTGGTGGAGGGTCGTTAGCCGAACGGGTAGGATATGACTCTAATTCTCCTTTCATTAAAAGTATAATGATAAATACTAAGTAACTAAACTCTTATAAATTGCCAAGCTTAGTTACTTAGGAAAATGTGAAATGGTGCTAACCCATGAAATTACACTTTTCACCCTTGTTAAGTCGTCAGTAGAGCGTGTGTGGTCAACCGACACACTAACATGGGACTGACAATGTGTGGCAAATGGTGACTTAAGCTTTATCATAGATCGGTGGGGCGCGTGTGGTTAACCGACACATCGATTGGGTAATAAAATTAAGGGTACCAAGTCAATTTACATGGTTAT
This sequence comes from Lactuca sativa, assembly GCF_002870075.4. Taxonomy (NCBI): domain Eukaryota; kingdom Viridiplantae; phylum Streptophyta; class Magnoliopsida; order Asterales; family Asteraceae; genus Lactuca; species Lactuca sativa. The sequence goes on along the minus strand of NC_056627.2, from coordinate 350,105,501 downwards.
TCACACCTTGTTTGTGATCCTCGACATCCTAGTCACAAACTTGAGAGGGCACAATCGAGATTTAAACATGCCATTGAAAGTTCAATGAATCTCAAAAAATCTAGGAGTTTCAAATCCAATTAAAACTTAATAATTTAATTTGTTTTTCACGGTGGAAATTGGTAAATCGTCATTTACCTACCTTCAAATATTTTGTAGCTTGGATTACGGCATCCCTCTTCCAAGTTATAAAATAGTTTGTTGGGTCCTAGCCTTAATATTTCATATTGGGTGTTATGTTAAGGACTTAAATCAACTGAAACTTGAATTTCTCCCTCAAAGATGTCTAAGTTCATACAACTATGGTCTTCCTCATCCTTTTGGATAGAGCTTTCCTAAAGAAGATGATATCCCAAATGGTAATCAAGGTGAAAGATCAATCCCTTTGTTGTGCATTAATAGGACTAGACATCATACTTCACTTCCTCCATCTCCTCCAATTATTCTCCCTAACCCACAAGTTCTTGAATAGTTCAAAGTCACTCAAGCCCTGTTGGCAAGCAAGGTCTATGTGTGCTCACATCTTGGAGATGAAGTCACATATTAACAAGCCAAGAGAGTTGGGTGTCAAAGTCTTGAGAAAGTTGGTTGTTCAATCACTTTCTAAGTCACATAGTGAGTTTCCTTTGGGACTACTATGAAACAGACTATGACATGACCCTTAATGATCTTATCTATTTGCTTGGTGCTGCTGAATCAGCAATGACTTGGAGGATTGGTAAAGCAAATTTTATTAGAAGATCAACTTCCCAAACCTATTTGGACATTGACAATGGTGACATTAGAAGTCCAGAAAACCTTTCTCTTCCCAATGGAAAGGGATTGGCCATGGTCAAGTCGTTTGACTCAATGGTAAAGAGAAAATCTAAGTCTGGACAATCAAGTGTACCATTTCCAAAGAGTCCACATGTTTCTTTAGCCAGAAGAAGGGGCATTGGTTGTGAAGCTACCAAATATACCTGAAAGATCATAAGGATGGTAAAGTAAAAAAGGTTTGACTTTACTTCAGGTAAAGTCCACTATCTAACTCTATTAAGTTTTTATTTGGAGATTCTTAATACATGATGTAATGTACTTACATTTTGATGTTTTGTAGAATCAAAGAAAAGTAAGGAAGCTTAAAGAAAGAGTAAGCTGATTCTGATCGCCAATAGATGGATTTCGATCGCATGGTTCGCTAATCAGAATTTTGAGCTGCTGCTTAAGAGTTATGATATATTGCTTAGGAATAGATAACAACATGTTTTCATATGTATTTGCATTGTAAGGATAAGTTTTTCCGCAAGTTTTAAAATAAAAGAAAAGTTTTGATTTTATTTATTTTAAGTATCCTTACAATGGCATTTGTGAAAAAATGTCGTTTATATGATTTCGTTGATAGCAATATTGGAAAAAGGATTTGATTCTTTCATTTGTGGTAGTGTCATACTTTACCAAATAAGGAAAGATTCTCATCACCCAAGTTTCAGTTGGATAGACACTTGGAATCATGCAACTTGTATTGTATGATGAATGAGAATTTTCATCTTTTGTAAATTAAGACTAATTCCTTGTTCATATCTACATGTGAGTCAAGTAAATGACTAAAGGATCGGGTACAGTAGGTTGTGCGCTGGTTAGGTCCACCACAAAGGCTAATAAGGTTATTCATTATGATTTACTAAAGTTTAGTAAATATGGTTATGCTTACAAGTTTAAGTGTAATTCTGAAACATTGGAAGTAAGAAGAATCAAATTAGGGAGAAAGATAAAAGTTTCTCCAATCTGAAAAGATGGGAGAGTACTTGAGTATCTTGTTTTATGATTATCTTAGTGATTATAAAAACCGCATCACAATTGATCCTCTAAAGACACCTTAGTGCATTTGTTTGGCTAAGGAGAGGAATCATGAACTGTGGAAATGGTCATATCAAAAGATAAATCATACTTCGTTTCAAAACAAGTCTTAGAGTCATACTCTAAGATTGTAACGTGAGTGACATAATTTGAAAAAAGGTTTATAACACTTATCAAATGTAGAGTAACATGTTTCTTACTCTTGTACATTTGAGATTGGTAAGTTGTGATGTTTTGGATAAGACAAAAACCAACTAAGACCAATTGGAAGAAGTGTTTATATTAATAAGAATCCGCACTAACTCTTGAATGATTTGTTTTGTCAAGGAATGGTTCTTGACAAGAGAATCTTATATGTCAAGAGGTTAGTGGGAGTCTTAAAAGATCTTGAGATAGTTTCAAGAACTAATCAAGAGTATTGTTAATCACTAGCCCACGACTTAAGGTTTGTAACCTATAGTGTTGACATATTCTTATTTCTATGTCTATTCCAGTTAAAAGTTGACTATGCTTGTGAGTTCTATGAGTTCTCAATTGTTTGCATAACAACCTGGAAGCAATGGTAGGCCCTGTGCTACCAGGTGACAAGAAATTAAGATTAAACAAGTTCAGTCCATATGAGTTTGGTTTTGTTACTAGCCTTATCTTATGATTATGGTTATGACAAATTCGCATGGATAGGAACACTTACGCCATAGAAAATCTAAGTGTCATAAGGTTTCTCTCCGATTCATGAAAATGATGATGAGGAAACTCTTTCACTAACTAGATTTTCAGTAGATAGTAAATATGATATTTGCATTCTCAAAGTCATTAGTGGAGCGCGTGTGGTTAACCGACACACTAACATAGACTTGTGATAAATGGCAAAGGCCTAAACAATTGAGACTATGATTACGACATCCCTTTTCATAGTTCTAAAATTGTTTAGACACACATGTGAGTTATCTAAGGAAAGGTGTATGATTTTGATAAAGTCTTATCAAAGCATCTCGTATCAGAAAACTGAACTTTGGTAAGAAAGTCAATAAAGTATTGATTTCTAGAAGTTCAACTGATTTCTGGGTACATGTTAAAGCTAGTGGGAGCATAAAGTGTTATGCTAGTTAAATTATAATTATCATGTTAGTGGGAGCATGATTATTATGTTACGTGTTGTAGGTTAACAATGTTAATTATAGAAAACAAAATTTTCAATTCACTTTGAAAAGTTGTTTTGCTATAATTAAGGGAGAGGATTTTATACTTCATGGCAATTCTACAAGCTTAGATTGAGATTTTAATCAACTTTAGTCAAAGATATATATGAATGTTATGTTGGAATGGTTCAACATAAGGAAATTCTATATATGTTGCGTTCTCAAAATTCGATTATGATTATGACATCCCTCTTCATAGTTCGAATTGTGAGAACATGACAAATAAAAGGAATAGAACCAGATATGACTAAAATGATTAAACAATTGTCGAGGACAATATGAGGTTTACCAAATATTGGTTGATCGTGGACAATTGGAAGTATAATGTAAACTTTGGAAAGGACCATATTGACATATTCTGAAGAGAGGTAACTCTTGTTCAGAAGTGATAGTCAAAATGGTAATATGGAATTGTTTCCATAGGTGGAAGTTATTCTCTGAATCTGTGTAAGATTAGAAAACTTAATGCAAAGAAGGATGTTCAAAGGAATGTACTTTGAATATAAGACTTCGTTTCCATGGAATTGATCTCCATTGGAATAATTTGTAATTTATGTAGCCAAGTCTTTGTGACTTTTGTGAATAGTCATTACAAGAGAATCATTGCATATAAGTTTAGAATCTAACAGATTACAGTAAATGGCAAGAGTTTGGTATTCTTACATTTACAATTGTTGGTTTATTTCTTTAGTTTAGCATTGAATTATTGAATTTACTTAGAACAAGGGCTTTATGATGGTATAAATCATCTCTAGCTTATGAATCATAACTCCTTTATGGATGTGTAAGCATTGACATCCTCTAGGAATTGGGGATTCCTTCATTCTTAAGGCTAATCAACTTCTTGGGTTCAATTGCTTCAATCGGATCTTTGATTTTGATTAAGAAGGTGTGTTGTGGGCTTCCCCAACCTCCATACAACTTATGAGGAATCTTGGCATATCATGCTTCATGATTGCTATAACCAATTTGGGATGAATGATAAGCTTCATATTAAATCCTAATGATAAATACACAAATGTTCATTATGTTGAATTGCCTTGGTTTACCAATTCTCTCCAATATTTGAGTATCTCATCATCTTGCTTAATTGCATGTTTTCTAGTTATTCAAGTCTTTTAGTTTTTAAGCAATCACAACACCCCCCCCTTTTAGTTTAATTGTAGTTAATTAGTTTATTTAAACTAGTTCTTTTAGATTGTATTGGTGATTGAATACAACCATTTCCCTGAGGAATGATATCCCCTTTTACAATTATATTATGTTTTATTTGCAAACAAATGGTTTAATTTGCTTGGTGGACTTGACATCCCATCACATACGAACTAATACTTCATGGATTACAGTAACCTATGCTATCAATAGCGCGCTATAGCAGTGCTATAGCAGCACTATAGCGTTTTGTGGTGTTACTGAACCGCTATTTTGAAATAGCGTTTACGAATAGCGGTGACGCTATTAGCGGCGCTATTTACCGCGAACCTCATCAGCGTTATAGCGCCGCTACAACCGATTTTATATTTTCGTACATATTGGGCTACATTGACAAAGAAAAAAACAATTGTGTGTTATTTCAATATTAAATCTTTATTTTTTTTAACTAGTTCTCTAAACTTTTTGTCTTAATAAGTCCAAATAATAAATATATTTAATTACAAAATACAAAGCAACAAATGACAACTTCCCTTTCTCATCCGTTTCAGTACCTAGAAACCACGAATGACTTGAGCTGCGATGACATTTTGACACTTTCTAGTTTCCATATTAGTATATTAGAATATTATATATAGATTTTGTTATGTTTTTATATGATTTTTATGATATTAATTATATATAGTATTCATAATCTAATATCTAATGTTTGTATAAATATATAATACAAAATAAACATAAAATTAAGAAACCGCTATACCACTGCTATAGCACCACGATAACCGCGATTTCAAATAGCGGCATGTGACCGATATTGAAATTTCAACCGCGATAACTGCTTAGACAGTAACAGATACATATGTTAGAAAATATTGGATTTTCTTGGAAAGCATACAAACATTCTTACACAAAATCAAAGACGGGTTTACATTAAAAAATATGCTTATGAACTCGCCAGCTTTAATGCTGATACTCTTTTCGAAACCGCTTGTATTCTTAGGAAATCAGTAGACAGGTACTCCAGCAGCTTTTGAAAAGACAGAGCGTATAGAGTCGCGTCTTTTATTGTTATACTTTTGGTGTATACAAACTATGTATCAAACTAATGTAAATATTTTACTTATTCAATGTAATGGTTGTGTTTACTTTGATTACTATGATGCAATTGTTGTGATACTTTACATGACGTCCTCTACCCCCGAACATTTCCGCCGTTTTGGTTTGGGGGTGTGACACCGGTTGTGGGAGCTGAGCTGGTTTTCTCGCTACCTTTTTCTCCCATATGACAACGCGGTTCAGTTGCCCTAGTTTGTGCCCCCTCCGATAGTTTCGGAGGACCTTCATTGGGGGCACGGGTGGAATCTTTGGTATCCTCAAGTAAGAAACTCATATTACGTTTCTTACGAAGAGGAGGACCAATGGTGGTTGACTCGGCTCGACCACCGGAAGAAGCTTCCAGGAAAGCAAAACGCCTCTTGACACGACGAAGACTCCTCGGAAACCCGGAAGGTGTAGGATCCTTATAAGAAGCACCGATGACAACAATGTCTTGCAAATCTAGGTCATCGCACGCGCCAGTGGCACTGTGAGAACCAACAGTTGCCCCGATTCCTCGTCCGAAAACAGGGGGTGGAAGAGCTTCCACAAGATCAACGTCACGATACTGAAGCTCATCGCCGAACTGACCCTGAAGAGCTCTCTCTAAAGATACGACTTCCTTCACACTTGGCAACAAAACAATAGATAACGATAGTAAAACAAAATGTCGATTTAAATGGGCTTTGCTAAATTTTCAAAAAAAAAAGGGGGGGGGGGGAGGAGCAAGAGAAATACCCTTTTTCTCAACAAAAAACTTGGGCATCTTTTCGCATGCTCTCCAAGCGGCGCTCATTCCGCCGGCAGCCAAGAAGCAATCAAGTCAATCTTCATCATTGATGCTGATCTTCTCAAGGACATCGGCCAATTCCTTATCAACACTAAAAAGCGTCAGAGCACTGTCGACGTACACTTTAGCCCTCAGATAACTGAGCACCACGAGATCGTTGTTCACCCACAAGAACTTCTCCTGCCAATTTTTCTTTGATTCTTATCATGGATAAGAGTAGGGACTCCCCGCCGTCGGGAGAGGGTTCGAGTCCCCAACTGGGTAGAGGCGTTAAAGAAGTGCTTGAAAATTGGAACAGTTGGCAGGCGACCTAATGTACGACATAGTAGTTCGAAGCCCACTATCTTGTTTATAGCGATAGGGGTCAATTCTCTCACCGAAAGCCCATATTCCCGGATGATCAGGTTGAAGAAATCAGTGGTGGGCAAGAGCAGACTTGCCTTGAACGAGGCGATTGGGATGCCAACTTTGCCCTCAGGCGGACTGTAGAGTGAAGCATCGGGTAGAGGTATTTGCACTCTGTGTTCGGGAACGAACCTGAATCGGAACTCAAAAAACTCCCACTCTTCGGTGGTCAGATCTCTCCCTAAAGCGCGAGTGGCAACCATGAAAAATATAAAGAATGGACTGAAAGGGTCTTTTCTCAAGAGCAATAAGTCAAAGAGAAACAAGTAGAAGGTAGGAAAGAAACGCCAGGGAGAACATTACTTTAAATACCACAAAAGGGGCAGTGAATCGTCTTCATGATGAAATCGCCGAACAAATAGTGATTTTCGCCCTGCCAGCTGTATAAGCTGCCAATAGCAGTCCTCCACGTGCCTGTAAATAGCCCAGAACGACTCTGCTATGTCACGAACAAAGAAGCCTACTAGTCTAAGGGAATTGTTAACGTTACCATAAATGGTCCCGTTAAATGTAACGGACATCATAAACGAGACATTATCTCGTCAGGACTTTGGCCAAGGCAGTCTAACACTGGGGCGACAGTTCGTTTCCCTCCACGAGGGACGGATATCCCCCGCAATCTACTCATTCACTCACGACCAATCAGGACATGACATAAAGCTTAAGTGATGCTCAGAGCAGACGTGGGCATAATTCTCCCAGTTAGAGGAGGACACGTTTCACGCTCATCGGACAAGGTCCCCGCGATCCGTTAGAGGCGGGTATAAAAGGATCTATTTCGCCTCAAGGAAGGGATTTCATCTTCTCTCTCAAAAAGATTACCCTAAAATTACCTATCTTAGAAATCTAACTTGATCGTCGGAGCGACGTCCCGGGAGAACACCCAGACGTCCTTTAACGATTCTTCTCTATGTTGTGTTCTCAAGAAAGCTCTTAAGGCAGATCCATCATCTGGTTTTCAGTATGCATGTTGTTATATGTTTGTGTGGTGGTACTTTGGGGGAAACTCACTAAGCTTTAGGTTACGGTTTTCAGTTTTATGTTTCAGGTAGTTCAGATGATCGGAGGAATGCAAAGACATGGTTGTGCACATCCTGCCGACTTTTATGATTTTGGATTCTAATACTCTAATTTGTAATTAACACTTTTGAGAACAATGTTTTGTAAACAATTGTGGTCATTGGATTGGTTTTGAAAAATTAAAAATTTTACTCTAATTTTTATGACCTTACAAAAAGCCCATTACATAAAATTATGATGCTTTGAGAGATGAAATAAGGAAAACTGAGTAAGATCTACGTAAGAGTTCAATTTAACCAAAATGTTTGTCAATTAGAATCATATATGAAGACCACATCAACTTTTTGTCTAGTCGATAAGTGAGAACAATGAAACACCTGAAACAAACCGGTTGATTGGTTAAATTTACAACAAAGTTGTAATTTAGTGACTTAATTGATAAACTATAAAATACGGTATCAAAATCAAAATTTTGTATAAACTTAGTATCTTTTATGCAATTTTCCTTTATTATCATAATAAAACATAAATATATAATACAATTGATTTCCAAATATGATTATTTTGATGAAGATTACTTTGGTAAATCCAAATATAATTATTTTGATGAATATTACTTTGGTAAATTAAAGCCTGTTGACAATCTCGAACAAGGTAGAAAAGATACACAATAAAAAGGCTTTTAGTTCTATACTAGTTGTACCAGATGTTATTTCAATTTGAAGTCGAAAGTTCTAAGTCTTGGACATAAATATTAAATGTTAGTTTAAAAGTAAATAAAATTCACCAATTAAAAAAAGAAAATACATAAATCGTTTCACCGTAAAATCCGTGAATGCACGTTCGGTCTTGTAATGTGATACTAACTCAAATATCAACGAGGACTAGGCTAATGTTATTTTATTGTCTTTTTTTATTAATTTTTATCTATTTCTAAAATCATCCATTAATTTTCCTTTGCATTTAAACGAGTGTTGATAATTTGAGCTACACTACATGACTATGTTCGGCACCACCACAACTTTAAACATGGACCGCGTGTAATAAGTTGATATTATAGATGGTTTCTTGGCCCATCAAACCCTAACTACCATCTGGTAGCTTTTTTTCTACGTTTTTCCTAGAGTTATTGTCAAAACAATCAATATATTTTCGATTTATTTATGGCCAAAGTTATGGTTTTGTTTTAACGAAGAGAGACAAGAAATATCAAGTTTTTATAAATTAGAGATCTATAAAGAGAAAAATATCGTTTTTTCTAATAAAATTGAATGTCATTTGAATAAAAATGAATAAAAGTTTTTTTCTATAAATGACCATTTTATAATTTTATTTTTGATCTTATTTTATTATTTTTAATGAGTTCTCTTCGTTTGATCAAAATAATCTCATTAAATTTTTACTGTGTTGTGCTCTGTTGTCTATCCTGATAATCCAATCAACCCTAACACCAGCATTGAACACAAGTTCATAAGTCTCATTATTGGTAACAGGTGATGTGCGCCTATTCCCCATGATCAGGTTCAACATTCCATGCTTCACTTCCTTACTTTCTTTTAGCCTCTGCATATCAAAACAAATGTGGAAATCACATCTCATATTAAGGACCCAGGAATGAGAAAACTATGTGTTATTGATTAGTATAATGTATATACCTGACGAGGAGCCAGATGGCTTGATCTTCCCCTCTTTCAACTCTTGCACGTATTTCGGGCAGCTTCTTATCCAATTCCCCTTTTCACCACAGTGAAAGCAAGTGACCTCCTTTGGATCACTAACAACAGGGACATAAAAGTTGGGCTTCCTCTTCGACCCATTGCTAGACGCTCTAACATGGGCCTTACCCTTCCAATTTGGTTGGGAGGTGGCCTTCCTCTTCCTTCCTCTACTATGACCAATGGTCATGACAACAACACTTGTCACAGAAGGGGCATGATTTTTCTTCATTCTCGACTCAGTAGTTTGCAACAAGTTGTGAGGTTGGGTCAACGTGGTCTATGTGTTGTTCAAATGATAGGACAAGATAAATAATTGGGCGGTCGGGAGTTAAGGACCATATCAATTGATAACTCCATATCGAAAGACACATTGAGTTTTTCCAACCTCTCTACATATCTCTGCATCATTTTCACATGAGCACAAATAGATTCTCCTTCATTTAGCTTACATGCCATAAGGGATTTTACGACTCCATACCGTTATTGTCTTGCTTTCTTGTGAAAATTTTCAGCAAGATTCAAGCATATTTCGTATGGCCAGTAGTCCTCATAGAATTTTTGTAGCTCAGGTGCCATGTTGCAACCATTATGCAAGCTACCTTAGTGTCATCGTCAGTATGTTTGTTATAAGCAGCAAGTTGTTCAGGAGTGGCACTCAACTCATGGATTTCAACAAGAGGTTTCTTGAGAACATACTCTTTATTCTCGTAGCGAAGAGTCATCTTCAGGTTGCGCATCCAATCCATGTAGTTTGGAATTGTCATCTCGAGAACATACTCTTTCTACCTTGTTGGAGTTTTAAGTGGAGGTTTGAACAGCAAGAGCATCACCGTTTCCAAACATCTATCATAAGAGAGATAAATTTAGTTAGTTGATATAAATCTTTAATAATTTAACCCACTTTAATATTCAAGACTATAATCCAGAATACAATTCACAATTAAGAACAGGGATGTCGTAATCCAATTGCAAATTATTCAAGGTAGGTAATACACATTTACCAATTTCAATCAAATATGAAATTCATAGATTGTTTGAGATTCATTGAATCTTATCAATGACATGTTTAATATCGGGTTATGCTCTTCAATTTGTAACTGGCATATCAAGGATCACAAACAAGATTTGAATAACCATGAAATCCCGCTCAACAACCTCGATGTCATTTATCATCTCAAATTGACGTGTCGGTAAACCACGCACGCTCCATCAGTAATGATAATTTTCGACTTGTTCCGTCATTTTAACTTTATAGTCCCAAGTTAGTGCATTGGTTAGTGTAACGCCCGCGTTTCCAGGCTAGGCATTATCATTGATGTAATAGTCTAGGTTAACCCTTGTAACTCTTTTTGAAGTATTAATGATGAAATATTTAAGTATTATGTGTTATGTGCTTAATTGTGTGACTTAATTTAATTAAGAATAAAAATAAGCGTCAAAATGAAATGTTAGATAAAGCCGATATCTATGGATAATGTTGTAGTGGTTGAAACGAGGTTTCTGAATATATAAAGAATGCCGAAATCCGAGTTATAACGAAGAAGTTATGACTTGTCGAAGTTTCGCGACAGAACCGACACGACCCAGCACGACCCAGCGCGACGTAAATAGTGAATTTAAGGTAGATAGATATCTATCCTTAGTGATCTAAATGAGAATTGAAGATCTCATCGTTAGTAGTGCAACGACGGAAAGATGGACGAAAACGGAGTTCAGAAGAAGGAGTTATGAATTTCGAACGGAGTTTTCCTGTCCCAGCCTACTAAAAATAATATATAAGTAATATAATTATAATATATTAAAAATAAAGTCAAAATTAGCCAATGGAGTCTAAACGATAGTTGTAGAGCATAATCTCACATTCGCGTCGATATAAAGAACGTCGAAAACGGAGTTCGTATGCGAAAGTTATGAATTTCTGAAGTTCGGGGCGCGAAACCCCAAAAATGTCAGAGACCACGACGTGGCAAGAAGTGCCACGATGTGGCAAGTCTCCTGACACCTCCGGGAGTCCCCCCAGATGCAACTTGCAATGACGTATGCAATGACGACCAAGCCCACGACGTGGGAAAAGGATCCCACGACGTGGCAAGGGCCAAATTTGCCCTATAAATATATTTGAAGGGCCAGTCGACTATGGTTGCTCCATCCCTTCTCTCCCACTCCCGATACACCCTCTAAGCCCTATTTTAACCCCCCGAAGCCCCGGTATCAGCCCTGATACCCGAAGCAAGTTCCGAAACCCGAAGATCCCGAGAAGAAAAGAGTTTCCGAGCCGAAGCTCTGCCCGCGAGAAGTTCGATTTTTGTGAAGATCTTCCAGATTTGCTGAGGATTACTACTACTGTAAGCCGTAGTGCTGTCCGATCATCTTCTGATCAAGTGAGTGTGTGGTTACTTTCTTCTAACGCATAATTATAAAGTATTTTATACGAAATACGTGTTATGTGTATATTTTGTGTTATATGTGTGAATGTATATTCACTCTCTTCTATCTCATGGATCTGATTTATTTTCTATGAAATACGTGTTATGTGTGTGTGCCTCATCTGTTATGTGGAATATGTATTGATTAAAGCATGCTATACAGGTTTTTAAATTATGTATAAAAATGTATATTTTTATCTACTAATATGTTGGGTAGAACATGGGTAGATAGTTGGTGTGTAATAAACAGATGAGAGGTCTCGTTGTTGTTTTGATTCAGTCATCTAGCGGAGTTTAGATGACGACCACAGACTTTTCTAAATAGTCTCGTGGAACACTAGCATGCTTGCCACCTGTAGGTGTTAATGAACTTGGGTGTTCATTCGCTGTACTCCATCCCCATCATGGTTGCCTTATTTGACTTATATTGCTGAGGAACCCCCGAAGCATGTGTTGTCGCCCCGATGAAATATTCTTATACTAGGTCCCTTATGTTAGTTGTCTCAGGGATGTAAAGTGAGAATAACGGGAATGAGTAATTGGGTTATTGTTGGTTGGTGGAATTAAATATAATTATTTATTGTGGGTTGAAAACCCTATATGCTCACCAGGCTCCCAAACCTGACCCATTGAGTTTTATTTGCATTACAGGAAGTGGCGCAAGGGCATAAGATGGATGAACCATCAAGTTGTTTTGTTTACAAGTCTGTATATGTATATATTTGTTGAATGACTTGTAATGTTATCATTTATGCTTTATGGTCTGTATCAGAACATGACATCCCGAGTTTTGATTATATAATGAAAATACATTTCTTTTATGAAATGCTTTGGTAAACATTGTTTTATCACGTTTTGTTTTTGGGAACAAATTCCGTAATTCTTTCAAATCAAAAGGATTTACTCTGAAATTATTTTAAAAGCATAAATGAAATCGGTCTTTTCTGGCCGAGATTTTGGGGATGTCACAGTTAGCCACACACACTCCACTAACAACTTATAAAAAATGTTGTTCATTTTTATAGATTAGCATACGTTTCACGTTTTTCCTATATTAACCAGAGTGAGATTTTAAAGAAGGTTCTAGTACATTATAACATTATACTTTTAATGAGATTATGTTTTATCAAATTCGTTTGGCTAACAACCCTCCACCACATAAAGGAGCGGTGTGTGAAAATGACATTCATTCAACAGTAATTTTATAGATTGTATCCTTATACCCAACTTATAGCGTGGCTTCGTGAATGAGGTGCACTAGAGATTCGACGAACTTTTATTATATATATAGTATTTAACGTTTTAATATATATATATATATATATATATATATATATATATATATATATATATACACATACATACACACATATATATAGGGAGTATTTTAAAACTTTTTCAAACACAAGGTTTACATATTAATTATCTAAATTAATCATATAATTAATTAATCAATTTAAACCTAATATGATTTAATGTTTTTTAATTAAAAAATTAATTAAATCATTTAGGAATTAAATAATTATCTTAATTATAACTTTAATTAAATAATCAAATTTAATTTCAATCCTTCTAATTTTTCGAAATTAGGGTTAGGGTTACCAGGTTTTAATTGTTCAAACTTTAAGGCATTTATAATATAAAGTAAGGAAACTAGAAACCCTAAGAAAACCTTAGGAATTTTTGAAAATAGGCAAGGAGGCTAGGGTTTGAAGAAACCATAGCAATAATCGAAATTTGCAAGAGGCAACGGTTTATTTCCGATAAACCCTACGTAGATCAATTCACCTCATGCACAATCAATTATGAGACCAAGTCTCTGATACCATTGATAGGTTTTATAAGTTATAAAATTACACGTGAATGCGGAAAAATCACTCAACACTTAAGGGCACATGCAACCTATATGGATCTATGTCTTCACAATTAATAACAACATACTATGAATATCAAGAACCCTAGAGAACCCTAGTATAATTGAAAAATACAAGAGTTAGGGTTTACATAACTTAGAATTATTATAGCAAATAATTCTCTTGATTCATTTCCTTTGATCTTTAGAAAGTTGACAAGAGGAGATGGGAGAGGGGATGCAAATTTCGGCTATCCTTCTAGTATATGGTGTGGACGAAAATAGGCTACCCAAAGGATCCTATTTATAGTTGATAGGAAAACTCTGGAAACCCTAATAATAATATTTCAAATCCAGGTAGTTTCCAGTTTCCTTATCTTCATGAGGCTTCTAGAATGCCTTATTAGGACATCCCCAAAATTGTCCATAAGGGAAGTTTCTGGAACCCTTCCCTTTTTCAACTTTTGAACAACTACAACTTAAGTCCTTGCATCTCTAATTAATTATAATTAATCTAAAAATTAATTCCAATTAATTTTTGATTAATTATTAATATTTCCAATTAATATATTAGTAAATCATTTATTTCAATTTCCAATTAATTTATTACTCACATAATAAACTAATAAACTGCCCTATCTCAAAATGTCATTCTATTTAGTTTCTAGTGTATGAGCCCCCCTCCCCCCCCCCCCAAGATGACTTTCTTTTTAATTACAAGCATATATCAATTTAGTGATGAGCTTAGACACCTTAGTCCAACACCTTTCACCTCTAACTTTTATACATACTAAATCGATTATTTTTATGGTTTTCAGTCCAGCTGAAGTCGGTTTTCCCTTGAACCGACTCGGTTGAACTAGGTTAGGGAACTGCATGGTTTTATATTCTAGACTGTATGAAATGTGAATATGAAATACATGTCATCACGAATAAACGTGCAAAAAAAAGAATTATTGTCTTATGTGTGTCTTATACGAGTTTATACGGATTGTATATCACACAATATTTTTTCCATTTTTAAATGGGAAAATTTATGTTTGACATGTGTAATACACAAAACAATAATTTGACATATGGGTCGACACAAATAAAAAAGTGAATTCTTAAAATGTATACACAAATTACGTATTTCGTGTTCGTGTCCTGTAATGAATTGGCACATCTACCGCATACTATCTTCTCGCTTTCATCTGGTCATCCTCTCCTCCTCGTACCCTCAATAGAAACCGACTCTACCCACCTAATTGTGGTTGCGGTAACCTCCTTTGGACATGTACGCAACAAAAATCTTTCCTTTTAGAGTTTATCAATGATCGAATCCACTCCCAACAACTTTCTTATAACCATATTCAATATTTTGTTAAGTAATGTATTACCGTATATCCACCTTAACATTCTCATTTCCATCAGTTCCATCTTCCCCCCATACTATTTCTTCATCAGAGAACATTCTGATTCATACTGCATAATTGCCTTAAGTAAGACCTTATAAAACTTCCCTTTCAATTTTAAGGGACCTTCTTGTTGCACAAGACCCATTTAGCTTACCTCCACCTTAACCAACATGCCTTTATGTGGTGAGTAACATGTAACACAACCCTTCACCTTTATGGATCATAGAACCAAGTAATTACACTCTCATTTTGGGTGCAGGGCTTGTTATTCGCAACTTATTTCTACTTCTTATTCGTTAAGCTCTCGACTAAAGTTGCACCATAGATACTTTATCTTAACCGTATTTATCTTTCACTCTCTCTTTCTTCTAACATCTTTCTTTAGGTGTCCAACTTGGCATTAAAATCATACCCATTCTTAGCTACCAACACATTGTCATCGTAAAAAAGCATACACAAGGGCACTTCTCTTTATAAATCTCACGAGATATCTCATCCAAGATCTAGGCGAAGATATATGAGCCAAAAGTTGAATGCCCAATTTCCACTGGGAGATATGTTGTATCACTAACAGGAATTTGGAAACATGTCAACAACCGAAAATTTATATCATGAATAGCCTCACATATATTCCTCAGGACATTTTTCGTTTCTCGAGTCTTCAATTGCGTTACACTATAATAAACATTCTCGAGGTCGATAAAACCATATGGCATTCTATATATTTTTCTCTATATTTCTCCATAAGACATCTAAGGAGGTGGATCGTCTCAATACTCGATCGTCTTGTCATGAAGCCCAATTGGTTTTCTGATATAGTAGTAACATGTTGCAACCTAACATGTAGCACTCTTCTGCATAGTTTCATATTATGACTATGGAGCTAAATACATACGTAGTTGTCACAACTTTGAGCATCACTAATGTTCTTGCAAATTGGAATGAGTGTACTAGATCTTCACTCATCGGGTATCGCAACAGTCTCTAATAGGATGTTAAAGAGGTGTGTGAGACATTATAGTCCCTCTCCCCCAAAACACACCTATATACTAATAGGTATTTTGGTCTAGGCATTTTGCTTTGTTTCTCCCCATCTTCCTCAAAGGTTTTTTCACTTGATCGCTACATATATCCATACAAGCATCCTCATTACAAGTTAGTAAAGTCCCTCTGGGGCCTTTCATGTTCTCGCCACCCTAGGAAACTGTGACATCCCCAAATTCACGGTCATTTTAAAATTTTTATTTATGCTTATTTAAAAATTAGAGTATCCATTTTAAAGAAATATGTTGCGGAATTTGTTTACAGAAAACATGATAAATATATTATCAAAGTATTTCCGAAGAAATGTATTATGTTTATATAAAAAACATTGGGATGTCATCATCAATACAGAAACATAAGCATAAACAGACCTTACATTCATTTACACTAATGATCTACATCTCCGTTAATCTCTCAGTGTAATGTGGCTTCGTATCGACACCAGTGATACAAATAAGCTGAGTGGGTCAGGTTGGGAAACCTGGTGAGTACATAGGGTTTTCAACCTACAATAATATAGTTAATTTTTTTCTTCACATAATTTATGTCAAACAATTAACCTGATTACATATCCCCGTTTTCTTCATTTAAACTTCCTTATAGACTCATCCTAAGGGTCATCTCCTACATCGTTTTTACCTATCATCTCCTTACATCGCATTTTCTTATATATTTTTTCCTAAGGAATTTTCCTAAGAATCATCGCCTACATCGCATAGACAGTACTGGTTCAGGGGTTGCTCCCTCAATACGTGTCTAGTAAGGGTTAGAGTATCATCGCATGAATACGTAGTTACAACATCGTCTGAACTTGTAATTTATAGTAAGGGTTAGAGTATCATCGCATGAATACGTAGTTACAACATTGTCTGAACTCGTAATTCATCACCTATATGTTATGAGCTTGTTGGTGTTACTACATGACTGTCTCGAATAGTCTGTGGTCGCCACCCATACTCTGGTAGATGACTACATCGCCACATCGCCGGTCAAGGTTATGGTATCTCCTCTCATCTCACATCACATATTTATCATCACCTAATTATCGTCACCTTTCTATCATCACCTATCTCTCATCACCTGTCGCTACCCAATATATATTTATAAGTATAAAAATACGTATACAGTTTAAATCACGTAAACATGTATAAATCGTTCATCTAGCATACATATCAGGAACACAGATAATATGCACACATATTGTAACACCCGTGTTTCTAGGCTAGGCATTAATGATGATGTAATAGTCTAGGTTAACCTTTGTAACTCGTTGTGAAATAATAAAAATGTATTATTTTGAGTGTTATGTGTTTTATGGTTAATTATGTGATCTAAATGAATTAAGAATAATAATAAGCGTAATAATAAAATATTAGATAAGCCTGATATCTATACAAGAAGTTATAGTGGTCGTTACAAGGATTATGAAAATATGAAGAATGCCAAAATACGAGTTATAACGAAGGAGTTATGATCTGTCGAAGTTTCGCGACAGAACCGGTACGACATTGCATGACGTAAATAGTGAGTTTACGATAGAGCGATATTTAGCCTTAGTGATCTAAATGAAACTCGTAGAATACGTTAAACCGAGAGCGTACATAAAAAGAATGTCTAAATCTGACTTCGTATGAGGAAGTTATGATTTTTTGAAGTTTCGACTTAGCGGTATGCAACACAAAGTTCGAATATGAGATCGAGTGATTCTAGCCAAAAAAATCTAAATGAGAATCGAAGATCTCGTCGATAGTAGTCCAACGGTAAAAAGACAGACGAAAACGGATGTCAGATGAAGGAGTTATGAATTTCTAACGGAGTTTTCCTGTCTCGGCCTACTAAAAATAATATAATAAAACTTAAATTCAAAATTAGCCGACGGAGTCTAAACAAGAGTTGTAGAGCATAATCTCACGTACGCGTGTATATAAAGAACGTCGAAAACGGAGCTCGTATGCGAAAGATATGAATTTCTGAAGTTCGGGACACGAACTTCAACCCCTGTGTCAGAGCTCACGACGTGAGCACAATGTTCACGACCTGAGCAAGTGATGGACTCCTTCTAGGGCAATTGGCCATGACAAACGCAGTGACCTATCGAGCTCACTACATGAGCATTAGTGGCTCACCACGTAAGCGTATTTTTTCAGCCTCCTATAAATAGAAAGCGAGGCCAGCCGTTTAGGGTTGCCAAATCTCTTCTCTCTCACCCATATTACCTCGATTTACATGCAAGTTATACCCCTAAAGCCCCGGTATCATCCTGAGACCCGAAGCGAGTCCCGAAGCTCCGAAGATCCCGAGAAGAAAAGAGTTTCCGATCCAAAGCTCTGCCCGCAAGAAGCCCAGTGTGTGAAGAGATCACAGTTTGATCGAAGAATACCACTTTAAGAGCCGTAGTGTTGTCCGAGCATCGTCTTATCAAGTGAGTACATAGTCCCTTTCATATACACGATTTTAATACAAGTATTGATGAATGTATTAGATATATGATATGATTAAGTGTGTAGTTGCTTTCTGATAATACACATATATGAATTATACTCTATGAAATATGTGCTATATGATTATATACTATTTGTTATGTGGTATGAGTATTGAATGAATATGTTATGCAGGTTTTAAGTTGTATATAAATAAGTATATTTTATCTATAAATATGTTGGGTAGAACATGAGAAGATAGTGATGTGTGATGAAATGAAAATGAGGAGAGGCCTCGATGTTGTTGTTGATCTAGTCATCTAGCAGAGTATGGATGACGACCACAGACTCTTTCTAGACTGTCCAGTGGAACGCTGACAGGTTCATAACCTGTAGATATAGTGAACGATGTGTTCACCGGTGTACTCTATCCCCCTCATGGTTGCCTTTAAGACATCTATTGTTAAGGAAATCCCTTTGCAGTAATGTCCATCCCGATGAAAAATCCTAGATTAGGTCCCTCGTGATAGTTTTTGTTTTAGGGACATAAAGTGAGGATAACGGGAATGGGTAATCAGGTTATTGTTGGTTGGTGAAATTAAATATAATTATTTATTGTGGGTTGAAAACCGTATATGCTCACTAGGCTCCCAAGCCTGACCCACTCAGTTTTATTTGTATTATAGGTAGTGGCGCGAAAGCATAAGTTGGACAACTTGTGAAGATATTTTGTTTATAGGCTAGTAGTTGTATATAACTGTTGTAAGGCTTATAATGTGCTGTTTATGCTTTTGGTCTGTATCGGAACATGACATCCCGAGTTTTGTTATATATGAAAACACATTTCTTTAAGGAATGTTTTGATGAATTTTATTTATCATATTTTGTTTTGGGAACAAATTCCGCAACTCTTTTAAATTAAAGAATTACTCTGAAAATTATTTTAAAAGCGTAAATGAAACCGGCATTTTTTGGCTGTGATTTTGGGGATGTCATAGTTGGTATCAGAGCATTAGTTTAATCGAATTAGGAATTTGTAGGATTTCTAGACTTAAACTTAGAATGCTAAGTGAAGATTGTGAGATAAGTTTCTGTTATATTTTAGACACGAGCACTAGTTTATTTTAGGAAAGATACCTAAAATGTCTTTATGTGCTAAATGTTATATGTTGCCATATATGATATTATTTGTTCAGATCTACGGTTTGTTTCCAACCGGATCTGGAGACCTTATGTGTTTAGGATTCTAAGCGTATGACGATGGTATTAGAACTAGCATTAAACGTTTCAGAGTGATATGGACGATTTAATTATCTATCGTGAATGAGGATCTAATTTCACCTTATTCGGTGTATAGATCAAAAATGGTAAGAACCAGAAGTGGTGTTGGAAACGCAGATGAAAACAGAAATCAACCACCTGTGATTGAGCGAGTACGTGTTGTACCAGCAGCACCTGAGCCAATGACAATGGTTGGGGTACAAGTGATGATCCAAATGATGTTGGATCGTCAAATGGAAGAAACTAGACGTTTGCTCCAGCGGAATCGTGAAGAACCTTCAATGCCGATTGAACAGCCCGAATTAAATGAAGGGTGTTCGGAAGGAGGAAACTTCAGTGGAACTATTGGTCAAGCCAACCCACTGATTTTTAGGTAATTCAACCCGGATGGAGGAAATGATGGGCGTGGGTGCAAGTACAAGGATTTCACGGCATCCAAGCCACCAAGTCTATTCGGAAGCCCGACACCGGTGGAAGTTATAAATTGGATCTCCGAAATGAAGACAATGTTTGAGAGTTGCGAATGCAGCAACAAACAAAAGACCACTCTTGCGATCCCACTGTTAAAATCTAGAGTGTTGAGTTGGTGGAAGCTGTTAGCTGACCCGATGCCCAAGGGAGAAGCGAGCAAGATTTCTTTGGAAGACTTTGTGGTGCAACTCAAATTGCAATACTGCTCCGAGCAGGGCCTTCTGAAAATCAATAATGAGTTTCAGAATTTGAAGAAGGGAAAAATAAGTGTTACTGAATACGCTGCTAGTTTCACAGAAAACAAGAAGCTTATCCCATATTTAGTTCCAACTGAACTCTCTAAGGTCAACAAGTTTGCCCTCAGACTACCAGCAGACTTTGATCCAATGGCTAAGCAAGCAACCACATTGAAAGCTGCCATTTGGGCTGCTAGAAATGTTGAGACCCAGATCATGGAGAAGGGTCTGGAGAGGTCAGAGGTTGGTGAGAAAAGGAAGTTCGATGGACCATCGGGGTCCAACAAAAAGGGTAAATTCTCAAAGTCTAGTTCGAGAGGAGGTGGAGGAGGTGAAGCGAAATGGTGCAAAAAATGCAAGAAGAATCATCATGGGAAATGTGGCGGGGAAGCCACATGCTTCAAATATGGAAAGCCATGGCACTATGCCAACGAATGCACCCTTACCAAGAAAGTCTGCTATGGGTATGGTGAGGAGGGGCACATCTCGAGGGATTGTCCGAAAAAAGAATGAGGTAGCAAAGCCCAATATTCCTCCAAAGCCGAAGGCGAGAGCCTTCCAGATGACACTGGAAGCTGCAAAACATGAAGCTGATGTCGCTTCAGGTACCTTTCTCGTAAACGAATTGCCTACCCAAATTTTATTTGATTCTGGAGCCAACTACTCCTTTATTTCGCATGAAATTGGAAGAAAACTAGCTTTGCCTGTCGATAGACTTGATAATGCTTTATTAGTCGAAGTTGCTAATGGCAAGTTTATACCTGTTAGCCATCGTATGAAAAACATCTTAATTGATTTGGATGGAAATAAGTTCCACGAGGAATTATTGCCTATTGAGTTAAATGGTTTCGAGATCATGCTGGGAATGGATTGGCTTAGCGCCAATGATGTCAAAATATTGTGCATAAAGAAGATAGTAAAAGTAAACCCGCCAGGGAAAGATTCATTTATGGTGTATAGAGACAAACGCAGAGTAAATTCTGGGATTATTTCTCTAATGAAAGTCAAAAAGTGTTTGTTCAAAGGATGTACATTGTATCTAGCATTCGTGATTGATGCAAAGAAGGAGAAAAAGGAGATGCAGAGCATTCTTGTCGTGTGTGATTATCCAAAAGTATTTCCCGGAGATCTTCCCGGATTACCGCCTGATAGACAAGTGGAGTTCAGAATAGACTTGTTACCAGGGACGACACCTATAGCAAAAGCACCTTACCGATTAGCACCGACGGAGATGAAGGAGCTGATGATACAACTTCAGGAGTTATTGGACAAAGGTTTCATTAGATCTAGTTCATCACCCTGAAGAGCTCTGGTGTTATTCGTGAAGAAGAAAGATGGAAGTATGAGAATGAGCATCGATTACAGAGAGCTGAACAAGGGAACAATAAAGAATAGATATCCGTTGTCGAGGATTGACAACCTGTTCGATCAACTATAAGGTTCAAGTTATTTTTCAAAGATCGACCGAAGGTCAGGATATCATCAGCTGAAAGTGAGGGAGTAGGATATCGAGAAGACTGCATTCAGAACACGATATGGACACTACGAGTTTTTGGTTATGTCGTTTGGACTAACCAATGCTCTAGCAGCATTCATGGATTTAATGAACAAGGTTTGTAAACTGTTCCTTGATAAATCTGTGATAGTGTTCATAGATGACATTCTGATTTACTCAAAAATCCAAGAGGAGCATGACAGACACTTGCAAGAAGTGTTAGAAGTCTTGAAAAAGGAGAAGGTGTATGTTAAGTTCTCTAAATGTGATTTTTGGATTCGAGAAGTCCAATTCTTGGGTCACGTGGTCAACCAAGAAGGTATAATGGTTGATCCAACAAAGATTGAAGTTGTGATGAAATGGGAACAACCGAAAAGTCCCACGGAGATCCGAAGCTTTTTGGGATTAGTCGGATATTACCGAAAGTTTATCTAAGGTTTTTCTTCGATCGCTACTCCTTTAACAGCTTTGACTCACAAAGGAGCTACTTATGCTTGGAGTGATAAACACAAAGAAGCATTTGAGCTGCTAAAGAGGAAGCTATGTGAGACACTGATTCTTTCTCTACCTGATGGAGGTGAAGACTTCGTTGTCTATAGCGATGCGTCTGGGGTTGGGTTGGGTTGTGTTTTGAGCCAAAGAGAAAAGGTGATAGCATATGCGTCTCAACAGCTGAAGGATCATGAAAAGAACTACACCACTCACGATTTGGAGCTGGCAGCGGTAGTTTTCGCTCTGAAGATATGGAGGCATTACCTCTATGGCACGAATTGCAAACTTTTCACTGATCATAAGAGTCTCCAATATCTATTTAATCAAAAAGAATAGAATATGAGGCAACGACGCTGGCTAGAGTTACTTAAAGACTACGATTATGAGATACTTTACCACCCCAGTAAAGCTAATGTTGTCACTGATGCTCTTATTCGGAATGTCAACCTTGAAAGAAAAAGGCCAAGAGCGTTGAGAATACAAGTTGACTCGACAATTGTGGAAAGTATAAAGAAAGCTCAAGAAGAAGCTTCTAAGAAGAATGACCGAAAGGGAGAATGTTTGGGCACAACGTTGGTGTTTGGTACAAACAGTCACAGACTGAAGGTATTCCAAGATCGAATTTGGATGCCTAAGTCAGGAGGAGTAAGAGATCTTCTGATAGAAGAAGCTGACAAAACCATGTACTCGATTCATCCCGGTAGCACTAAAATGTATAGGGACCTAAAACCCTACTACTGGTGGCTGATGATGAAGCTTGATATTGCAAAGTATGTGGCCGAGTATGTGACCTGTGCAAGAGTCAAGGCACAACATCAGAAACCATATGGGACTTTAGAACCTTTGCTCATGCCTAAGGGTAAATGGGAAGACATTGCTATGGATTTTGTCACTAAACTGCCCCAAACAAAGATTGGTCACGACATGATTTTGGTGGTCATTGATCGCTTCACTAAGAGTGCGTATTTCATAGCATCCAATGAGAAATGGTCTATGGATAAGCTTGCAAATTCTTAAGTGAAAGAAATTGTGAGGCTTCACAGTGTTCCGTTAACGATTGTGTCGGATCATGATAGCTGTTTCACCTCACGATTTTGGAGAAGTCTACAAGAGGAATTGGGTACCAAGTTTTGTTTGAGTACAACTTACCATCCACAAACTGATGGTCAGAGCGAACGGACGATACAAACACTTGAAGATATGCTGAGAGCATGTACCCTGGCATTCCAAGGTAACTGGGATGAACATTTACCTTTGGTATAATTTTCCTACAATAATAGTTTCCACTCGAGCATAAAGATGGCACCTTATCAAGCTATGTACGGACAAAAATGTTGTACGCCATCTTGTTGGCTTGAGGCTGGGGAAAATTAGTTTATGGGACCCGAGATAGTCCATCAAACTGCTGCAAAGTTGAAAATAATTAGGGAGAGAATGTTAGCAGCTCAGGATAGTCAAAAGAGCTACGTTGACAACAAGCGAAGACCGGTGACTTTTGAAGTTGGAGATTCGGTTTTGCTTAAAGTCTCACCGTGGAAGGGACTTATACGATTTGGAAAAAGGGGAAAGTTAAGT
Source organism: Lactuca sativa (assembly GCF_002870075.4). NCBI lineage: Eukaryota > Viridiplantae > Streptophyta > Magnoliopsida > Asterales > Asteraceae > Lactuca > Lactuca sativa. The sequence goes on along the minus strand of NC_056627.2, from coordinate 350,081,558 downwards.
CCAAGGTTTATTGGACCGTTTAAAGTTCTTCAGAGGATTGGGAACCATGCTTACAAGCTCGAATTACCCGAATAACTGAATGGAATTCATAACATTTTCCATGTGTGTTATTTGAGGAAGTTCACGGGATAAGTTCCCGACATAATTCCAATTTCTGAATTAAGGATTGATAAAAACAAAAGGTTAATTGAAGAACCAGGGGCAATCGTTGACCGAAAGACTAAGAAGTTGCAACACAAGATGGTCGAATTAGTGCTTGTCCGATGGAAACATGTCAATGGGCCAAATCTCACCTGGGAAACGGAGAGTGACATGATGAGTCGCTATCCGCATTTGTTTGTTGATGTGAGATTCCAGGGAAGGAATCATCCTAAGGAGGAGAGAATTGTAACACCCGTGTTTCTAGGCTAGGCATTAATGATGATGTAATAGTCTAGGTTAACCTTTGTAACTCGTTGTGAAATAATAAAAATGTATTATTTTGAGTGTTATGTGTTTTATGGTTAATTATGTGATCTAAATGAATTAAGAATAATAATAAGCGTAATAATAAAATATTAGATAAGCCTGATATCTATACAAGAAGTTCTAGTGGTCGTTACAAGGATTATGAAAATATGAAGAATGCCAAAATACGAGTTATAACGAAGGAGTTATGACCTGTCGAAGTTTCGCGACAGAACCGGTACGACATTGCATGACGTAAATAGTGAGTTTACGATAGAGCGATATTTAGCCTTAGTGATCTAAACGAAAGTCGTAGAATACGTTAAACCAAGAGCGTACATAAATAGAACGTCTAAATCTGACTTCGTATGAGGATTATGATTTTTTGAAGTTTCGACTTAGCGGTATGCAACACAAAGTTCGAATATGAGATCGAGTGATTCTAGCCGGAAAAAATCTAAATGAGAATCGAAGATCTCGTCGATAGTAGTCCAACAGTAAAAAGACAGACGAAAATGGATGTCAGATGAAGGAGTTATGAATTTCTAACGGAGTTTTCCTGTCCCGACCTACTAAAAATAATATAATAAAAGTTAATGTCAAAATTAGCCGACGGAGTCTAAACGAGAGTTGTAGAGCATAATCTCACGTACGCATGCATATAAAGAACGTCGAAAAGGGAGCCCGTATGTGAAATATATGAATTTCTAAAGTTCGGGGAACGAACTTCAACCCCTGTGTCAGAGCTCACGACGTGAACACAGTGTTCATGATGTGAGCAGGTGATGGACACCTTCCAGGGCAAGTGGCCATGACGAACGGAGTGACCTATCGAGCTCACGACGTGAGCATAGTTTTTCAGCCTCCTATAAATAGAAAGCGAGGCCAGCCATTTAGGTTTGCCAAATCTCTTCTCTCTCACCCATATTACCTCGATTTACGTGTAAGTTATGCCCCCAAAGCCACGGTAACATCCCGAGACCTGAAGCGAGTCCCGAAGCTCCGAAGATCCCGAGAAGAAAAGAGTTTCCGAGCCAAAGCTCTGCCCACAAGAAGCCCAGTGTGTGAAGAGATCACAGTTTCACTGAAGAATACCACTTTAAGAGCCGTAGTGTTGTCCGAGCATCGTCTTATCAAGTGAGTACATAGTCCCTTTCATATACACGGTTTTAATACAAGTATTGATGAATGTATTAGATATATGGTATGAGTAAGTGTGTAGTTGCTTTCTGATAATACACATATATGGATTATACTCTATGAAATATGTGATATGTGATTATATACTATTTGTTATGTGGTATGAGTATTGAATGAATATGTTATATAGGTTTTAAGTTGTATATAAACAAGTATATTTTATCTACAAATATGTTGGGTAGAACATGGGTAGATAGTGATGTGTGATGAAATAAAAATGAGGAGAGGACTTGATGTTGTTGTTGATCTAGTCATCTAACGGAGTATGGATGACGACCATGAACTCTCTCTAGACTGTCCAGTGGAACGCTGACAGGTTGATAACCTGTAGGTGTTGTGAACGATGTGCTCACCGGTGTACTTCATCCCCCTCATGGTTGCCTTTAGGACATCTATTGTTGAGGAAACCCCTGTGCAATAATGTCCATCCCTCGTGATAGTTGTTGTTTTAGGGACGTAAAGTGAGGATAACGGGAATGAGTAATCGGGTTATTGTTGGTTGGTGAAAATAAATATAATTATTTATTATGGGTTGAAAACCCTATATGCTCACCAGGCTCCCAAGCCTGACCCACTCAGTTTTATTTGTATTACAGGTAGTGGCGCGAGAGCATAAGTTGGACAACTTGTGAAGATATTTTTTTATAGGCCAGTAGTTGTATATAACTGTTGTAAGACTTATAATGTGTTGTTTATGCTTTTGGTCTATATCGGAACATGACATCCTGAGTTTTGTTATATATGAAAATACATTTCTTTAAGGAATGGTTTGATGAATTTTATTTGTCATATTTTGTTTTGGGAACAAATTCCGCAACTCTTTTAAATCAAAGGATTACTCTGAAACTTATTTTAAAAACATAAATGAAACCGGTCTTTTCCGGCTATGATTTTGGGGATGTCACACATATTACGTAATTTATATCAAATACTTCATATCTATGTGTAAGATGAAAGTAATTATGCACTCATTTGTTAAAGTGATGATTCCAAACTCGAACAGTTCTTCGCTTCTAACAATTCTATTTTCCTTCGACGAAACCTAGTATCATTACCGCTAGATTTTAGTCTAATATTTTTTGCGATTATTTATGAGCGATATTGTTTTATAAGTGTTATACAATACTTTTCAACCATTATGTACAGACAGGGGCCAAACATAAAACACCAAAGGGCATGACCATTTTGGGATTATAGCACTTCTGAAATCCAACAACTATGCGGCCCTTCAAACCAGATTGCCCGCATACCGCGAGTAGTTATTATAATAACACTTTGTATATTATATTTTATAATATATTTATTGTTTATAAGTTCATAATAACGATACTGAACTTAAACATAAGCTATCCTTGAAGTAGGGTAAGCATAACTCACTTACCGGGAGGTTTGGCTAGGAATCGGGCGCTGTGGGACAGAACTTTCGAGCCGAAAGCTCTTCTTTTTGGAGCCTTCAGGCGCTCCGTGTCTTTCCTCTAGCAATTAGGAGTTACTAGGGCTTTGGGAGAGGTTTAGAGAGAAGTTAGAGAGAGAAGGGTTATGGTGTGATGAAAAAGGGTGAGCTTCGCATGGTATTTATAAGATGAAAAATGGCCCAACTCGGCGAGTTTGAGCCTCCAACTCGTCGAGTTGAGTGCCAAGTGTCACCATCTGGTGGCAAGGCGTAGGGAGGAACTTTTGGTCCTGATTAAGCAACATCACCCTTATGTCTTCTAAATTACGTAACTTTCGCATACGAGCTCCGTTTTCGACGTTCTTTATATTCACGTGCATGTATTGACAAGATCTACAACTCTCCTCTTGACTTCATCGACTAATTCTCGACTGATTTTAAATTTAACAGTATGAGAAGATTACAGTGTTTAACGACCGTGTAAAATTCCTAACTTCTACATACGGACTCCGTTTTCAACTGTCTTTTTATCGTTGAACTATTAATGAGATCTTCAATTCTCATTTAGGTTGTATCGGCTAAAAATTGATCGGTCTAAAATTCGAATTTCAGGCTGTGCATTGCTATGCTAAATCTTAGAAAAAAAAACATAACTTCCTCATATGAAATCAGATTTTGACGTTCTTTTTATGTATGTTCCCAGTTTAACATCTACTACGAATTTTGTTTAGATTGCTAAGGCTAACAAGTAATTTATCAAAAAATCACTTTTTACGTTACATGGTGTCGTGTCGGTTTAGCCGTAAAGCTTCAACGGGTCATAACTTCTTCATTATAACTCGGATGTCAACGTTCTTTATATGTACAAAACTCTTGTGACATATACTACAACTTGGTTAAGATTATTCATTCTAAATAATCTTCCATCAAAAAGTCATTTTTGACGCTTACTGTCTCTAAATTGACTACCCCGAATCTGCGGACGTTACAGAAACTCACCATCATTATATAAAGAAAGAAAACAACTACCCATTTCCTCATAATATCTTCATCTTTCACTAGAACTCTTCCGATGTCATCTTTAATATATGTAACATTACCTAAGTCCTTTTGTCTCCTCCATATGGCTTTAGCTAGCTTGAAGATTCTATTATCCCTTTCATTGGTGTCTTTTTTTGAAACGACGAATAAATTATATAAAAAGAGAGCCTCAAACAATTAGCAAGTAGCTAAGTTTGAGAGAACAGGAACAACATTACATAGAGTTAAAATTATAAGAGAAAATGATCAAATGGAGAACAACTCCATTCTGCCAAATTACCATGCCCATTCCCTCTATGTTTATACCATTCAAATGTTTAGGCAGTTATAAGATCTGCAATTTTTGTCGCACAAGGTTTCGCCTTTTCAAATATATTTATATTTCTTGCCATACATATGTTCTAGAGAGTGGAGTATTGAATCATGTTTAATATTTCACTTTTCTGAGGACGGTTAACCCAAGAAGCTGTGAAGTCTAGACAATCTTTTACATTTGTATAAACCTTGTTTTGAATTCCTCACCATCTGGATATCCAATATCCAACGATTATTATGAACTCACACCCGACAAGAAGATGGTTTATTGTCTCATTCGATTTCTCACATAATGAACAAACCATATTTTCGACTGTTATACCCCTGCTGTTGAGAATATTTGCGACTGGAATTCTACCTAGAATCTCCCTCCAATCAAAACACCTAACTTTTAAGGGGATGGTTTTTGACCAACAGATTGAGGGTCCAGTACATAGGGTGATTGTTGAGTCAATCCATTTTCTCATGATATTTACTGAATACTTGCCATCAAAGTTTAGATTAAATTGGAACCCATATTTTGAGGTGGACCTGAAGTTTTTTCGACCAAAGAGAATATAGAAATCCTATAATTCCAATTGAGAGATTGTTTCCAATGTACCTGATTTCCATTGCCACATGAAACAACTGTTGCATAATCGATCAATGAGGGAGCATCTCTTGATTGATTCCTGTTTGTATAGATTGGGGAAACAATTTTGTAAAGTTTCGTCGCCACACCAGTGAAAACAGTTTCGATGGATTCAATTTGTATTTGTCCAAGCATTTGACAGCTTTTGATATATTCCCCCAGACCCCTGTTGCGTTTTCCTTGCTAGGTATATGGATGGATGGCATCTCTGTAACATACACGTTTTGAAATCGTGTTTTGTAAATGTTAAAAGTAAACAATATTATGAAATATTATGTGAATTAAGTGTTGAGTTCTAACAGATAGTTTTTACTAGAAATGAACTAAAACTATGTTTAGAATCACTCCAAAAATATTGGAAGTCTTATGAGATTCCAATCAAAAGACAAATATTGAAATTTAACGAAAATATAAAATTTGAAATAAGTAAAATTTTATTACTGAAAGCTGTAAAGAATCTCGTTAGAAACATTTAGGCGAAAACCTCATCGAAATCCGAGTTATAACGAAGAAGTTATGACCAATCGAAGATCCGCGACAAAACTGACACATCGTCGAATGACGTAAAAAGTGAGTTTTTGTTAAAACTACTTTTTAGACTTGGTGATCTAAATGAAAGTCGTAGTATTTGTTAAACCGAGAATTTTCATAAAAAGAACGTCCAAATCTGACTTCGTATGAGGAAGTTATAATTTTTCTAAGTTTCAAAATAGTAGTAGACAGCTAAAAACTCGAAATAAAGATCGAACGATATTTAGCCGACACAACCTAAACAAGAATCGAAGGTCTCGTCAATAGTAGTACAACGGTAAAAAGAATGACGAAAACGGACGTCGGATGAAGAAGTTATGAATTTTTAACGGATTTTCTTGTCCCGGTCTGTTAAAAATAATAATATTAAAAATAAATTCAAAATTATCCGACGGAGTCTAAATGAAAGTTGTAGAATATATTCTCGCCTACGCGTGCATATAAAGAACATCAAAAACGGAGCTCGTATGCAAAAGTTATGGATTTTAGAAGATTTTGGAACAAATTACGAGAATTTTCGCATGGATAAGATCGGCCACGTCACCTCGCTCCGAGCATGCCGCGTGTCCAATTCGTGGAGGCGTCCGACGCAAGCCACGTCGCTCTTCCCTGTGAGCCGCCCCGTGTCCGAAGTGCTGGACCAATCCGAAGCCGACGTGTGCCTATCTCGCATACAAGCCTCGCCCCTGCTGCCGCATGTCCGAGCCTCGCGTCACCTGCCCTCCTTTCCTCTTGCTTTGGATCCAAGGCTCGCACCTATATAAGGGTGCGAGACCTCCCGGGTAAATGTTGGAAAATTGTCACTTTTCACCCCTAAACTCATATTTTAACTACTTCCACTTCCCCCGAAGCCCCGATATCAATTTTAACACCCGAAATACTTTCTGAAGTACCCGAGAAATTTATCTTTTCGGTTTGAAGCTCAACCTTCACAAAGCCCAGTTTTCAATAAAGCTCCCGGTTTTCAACAAAGAAAGTTATTTATTATAACGAAGTGTTGCACAAATTACTATTTTAACCCCCGATTATTTCACTGTGAGTTCAATATATAGAAACAATTATATGTTATGTGTTATACGTGCTATGTGCTTTTTAGTGTTATTTTTTCGGGTTATTTTCCCTTGTTATTTTTATTCGCTATTTTAATAGAAAAGTAATACCTTTGACCATGTGATTAGTGAAAGGACTTAGATTCACATTGGTACCGGTATGTAGCCTCTGGCCATGCAGAGCATGTCTCCATAAGAGAATGACTTTTATTCTATGGCATTGGCAGAAGGTTAGACAGGGCTATAAGCCTGAAATCTACCAAAATGTTAATCAGAAGTTGTATGTCTTTTGTGCTATTTGGGCCAAAGCTTTATTGATGTATATCAAGTATGGAAATTATTATGTCTCATTGATTGTATATCTTTGAATCAAATCATTTATTGATATGGAAAGTTTGTCACATGATTCATGTATGCCTTTGTTGTTCCTTGTTCCTCTTTGCGTCTGCCATATTAAAGTATATATATGGCATAACGTTATATTGTATCTATTATTGAACTCACTAAGCGTCACCGCTTACCCCTCTCAATGTTTAACAAATTGCAGGAGATAAGTAACCAGTATAGTTGTATACTATTGAAGGTTTAGAATAGTTATGAAACTATTGTATTTTGTACTCATGTATGTATAAATTATAGTATCCTGGGAAGTTATGTAATATATAACACTTTGTAATAGTCGGTTTGTATCCAGTAGTTTGTAATCACTTTATCAATGTAAAATATTTTTTATGAATATGCAAGTACCATGTTTTGGAGTAACTATATTGTCAAGTATGAAAGTTTGGGTCTTTCATAAATATGAAAGTGTGGGTCTTTCAATCATGGTATCAGAGTAGTAGTTTAAGTGAACTAAATTCCACGGATTTGTATTTAGACTTAAACTATTGGAAGTTCATTATATGAACGGATTCATTGTAAGTATATGGATACAAACCATAGGAAATATTTAAGTAAAAGTATTAGGTAATAATAAATCCTAATATTCTGAAATACTATGTTGCTCCAAATTTACAGAAGAATGGTTGAACAGGAAGGTAGCCATACACTAGAAGTGGTTGGAGATCCTCGTCTTGAGGAAGTGAATACTTCAGTATCTCCTCGTGAGGAGTGACTCTTGGGTAAACTTACCGGTGTTATTCGACAGACTCTCGAAGAACACAAAAAGAATGGTGATAAAGGAAAAGATAAAGCCACTAGAGAATCTTCAAAAGGGGAGGTGAAGCGTCCCTCGTTCAAAGATTTCAAGAGTAGTGGTGCTACAGAGTTTTCACGTGTTCTTAATCCTATTTTTGTTCTTACCTGGATCCAGAACACAGAGAAAGTGTTTCATATTTCTCATGTGGATAATGAAGACAAGGCTAATTATGCTTCTGCTATGTTCGTCGAAGAAGCCTTAGTCTGGCGGGAAGCAACACATGAAGCTCTCAACAGGTATGGCCAGGAGAATTTATCCTGGGAAATGTTCAAAACTTGTTTGCTAGAGAAGTATTGTCCTCTAGACATGAGGAGGAGATTAGAGAAGGAATTTCTCAAGCTTAAACATGGAGGAATGACTATGAATAAGTATGAAACTCAGTTTAATCAAAGAGCAAGGTTTGCTACAAAGTATATTCCAACTAAAGACAAGAAAATTCAGTTATTCATGGAGGGACTACGACATGAAATCCACGATTTCGTTGTCAATCGGGATGTTTTGTCATTCGATAAAGCCGTTGAGTATGCTCGAAGGCGCGAGCATGACTTAGAAATACGTGGTGCCACTTTTACTGTTCCGAAGCATCCACGTACTGAAAGAACTGTTCCTGTTCCCTCTATTCCACCAGCTCAATCCGTTCGATCTGAACCTAACAAGCAAGTGCAATCTCAGAGTGCTTTTCGTGGTCGCAGTAGATCACAATCTTTTTCTATTCAATCGCCTTCATGTCGCATTTGTGGAAGGAATCATCCGGGCCAATGCAAAATAGACAAGGAATCCGTTGTCTGTTATGGATGTGGAGAAACAGGTCATATAAAGCCAGCTTGACCAAGAAAGGATATTACTTGCTATGCATGTGGTATTACTGGCCACAAGAAACGTTTTTTCCCTACTCTTACTAGTCAAATGACGGTAAGTCAAGCTTCTATTCAACAACCGGCGAGAAGTCAAGCTTTTGTTCAACAATCAAAGGGTACTCCAACTAAAAAGGAGGAGGTGACAAAAGCTAAGAGTCGTGCATTCCAGATTACCACAGAGGAGGCACGCGAGGACCCCAATGTTGTGACGGGTACATTTCTTGTCAACTCTAGACCTGCTCACATCTTATTTGATTCTGATGACTTAGATTCTTTTGTGTCTTATGAATTTGCGCATTCTTTTCAAATTGCTTGTTATGCACTCGCGCAACCATTTCACGTAGATACTACGGGAAGTATATCATTACTTGCTGATAAAGTCTATAGAGATTGTGTTATAAAAATTGAAGGCTATAATTTCCTTGCTAACCTGATCCCTATTTCCTTGCCCAACTTTGATATTATTCTCGGCATGGATTGGTTATCAAAGAACCAACTCTTATGCTATGAAAAGATAGTACGCATTCCTATTGAAGGAGAAGATCCTATCAATCTCTACGGTGAACAAAGAATCTTAAAAATAATCTCTTTCCTCAAAGCTTGTAAATTCATATCGAAGGGATGCTCTATCTATCTGGCCTACATAGTTGATGTCTCAAAAGAGGAGAAGAAAACGGTAAATGATGTTCCCATTGTTAACGAATATCCTGACGTTTTTCCCGATGAATTGTCTGGACTTCCTCCGGACAGGCAAGTGGAATTTCGAATTGACCTTATGCCTGGTGCTGCTCCGATTGCAAAGACTCCTTATCGTCTTGCGCCATCTGAGATGAAGGAAATGATGATCCAACTGAAGGAATTACTTGACAAAGGCTTTATTCAACCGAGTACCTCTCCTTGGGGTGCTTTGGTATTGTTTGTCAAGAAGAAGGACGGATTGATGCGAATATGTATTGATTACCGTGAGCTAAATAAAGTAGGGGTGTTCACGGGGCGGTTCAGCTCGGATAGTAGTAAAATCATGAACCGTGACCACGGGGCGGGTACCTCATGTGCATTAACCGTAACCGAACTGAATTTCTTAAATACCCAAACTGAACCGAACCGTATAAAACCGGGTCACCACGGTTCGGTTCACGGGTATCCGCTAAATATAAAATTCCGAATCAGTAAATGACAATGTTATAATTAGTTGTTCCATGTAGGCGACGAGTGAGTTTGAAAGCCATTATTAAGCTATATTTATGTATTGTACATGGTTGTTGACTTATTATATAGCGTATAATTGATATTTATTGATAACAATAATAATATAACTAATATGTAATCTATATATATTCCGCGAGTGGTATTCGTTATGTGACTTTTGTCGTAAAAGTTTGTAGGAGTCCATATGTTTGATTTTTCAATAGAAACCAATTATATATATATATATATATATATATATATATATATATATATATATATATATATATATATATATATATAATATCCAAACCGAAACCGACCCGTAGGTACCCGGTTTTTTTGGTTTCGGTTTACTTCGGTTTCGGTTTTTTCGGTTTCGGATTGGCCGGTTTGGCTCGGTTTTTCGGTTTTGCGGTTTTTTTGCATACCCCTAAAATAAAGTAACTATCAAGAACAAGTACCCACTACCCCGCATTGACGATTTATTTGATCAACTTCAGGCCTCAGGGTGTTACAATTTCTCAAAGATTGATTTGACATTTGGCTATCATCAATTGAAAGTTCATGAGCAGGATGTATCAAAGACTGCTTTTCATACTCGATATGGACATTACGAATTCCTTGTCATGCCGTTCGGTTTAACAAATGCTCCTGCTATATTCATGGATATGATGAATCGGGTATGCCGCCCAATGCTCGATAAATCTGTCATCGTATTCATTGACGATATCCTAATATATTCCAAATCTGAAGCTGTTCATGTCGTTCATATTCGTGCGGTATTAGAACTTCTTTGAAAGGAGAAACTATATGCTAAATTCACAAAATGTGAATTTTGGCTTCATCAAGTTCAATTTCTTGGGCATGTGATTTCTGGTGATGGTGTATTCGTAGATCCTACCAAAATCAAAGTCATTCAAAATTAGGAAGTGCCCTGTAATGCTTCCGAATTTCGCAGTTTCTTAAGTCTCACGGGATATTACCGGAGATTCATTAAAGACTTTTCTCGTATAGCCATACCTCTCACGAGTCTTACACGGAAAGAAGTAAAGTTCGAATGGGGTGAAGCCCAAGAAAAAGCTTTCTTAACTTTAAAAGATCTTTTAACTCATGCTCCAATCTTATCACTTCCAGAAGGTGATGATGATTTCTCCGTATATAGCGATGCTTCAAGATTGGGACTCGATTGTGTGTTGATGCAACGTGGTAAAGTGATGGCATATGCCTCAAGACAACTGAAAGAGTAGGAAAAGAATTATCCCACCCATGATCTCGAACTCGCTGCAGTGGTATTTGCTCTAAAACTTTGGAGACATTATCTTTTTGGTACAAAATTCCAATTGTTTACCGACCACAAAAGTCTCAACAACGAGCCAATGTAGTTGTCAATGCACTTAACAGAAAAGTTTATCGTAATAGCATGTGTTATACTATTACTCACACCACAGTAAAGTTCACTATTCTTGATGAATTAGAGAAATGGCAAGTAGAGGCCCTAAAGCCAAAAAATGTAAAGAAAGAAGGGATGGTACGTTATGTTGATGTTTTACTTGATAATCCACGAGGGTTAAAGGTATTCAAGAATCGGCTTTGGATTGCAAAGATTGGTGGATTAAGAAAGAAAATTTTAGATGAAGCCCATAAGTCTAAACTGTCAATACATCCTGGTACAAGTAAAATGTACTATGATGTAAGAGTTGATTATTGGTGGCCTGGATTAAAGAGAGACATTGGAAGATATGTACAAGAATGCTTAGTATGCTTACAAGTCAAAGCAGAGCACCAAAAGCCTTATGGAACCTTAGAAAGTCTTAGTGTTCCTGTATTGAAATGGGAAAAACTGTCCATGGATTTTATTACCAAATTGCCAAAGACTGCTAGACAACATGATAGCATTTGGGTAATCGTCGACCGCCTGACTAAGATTGCACATTTTCTTGCCATGCGTGAAGCGGATCCAATGGAGAAATACGCACAAGTATACTTCGATGAAATTGTTGCAAGACATGGTGTGCCACTAAAGATCATTTCTGATCGTGATACTCGCTTCACTTCTCACTTTTGGGCGAGTATGCAACGTGAATTAGGATCTCGAGTTACTCTCAGCACAGCTTATCATTCCCAGACAAATGGTCAGACGGAGAGAACAATCCAAACAGTAGAAGATATGCTTTGTGCATGTGTCTTGGAGTTCGGTGATAACTAGGATAAATACTTACCTCTTGTCGAATTTTCGTATAATAACAGTTACCATGCTTCAATCAAAATGCCACCATATGAAGCATTATATGGTCGCAAATGTCGTACGCCATTATGTTGGCGTGGTGTAGGACAGAAGATCCTTGGAGGCCCTGAAATGATTCAAGACACCACCGACAAGATTCAAATTGTACGAGAAAGAATGAAAGCGGCCCAAGATCGACAGAAGTCTTATGCAGAAAAGAGAAGACGACCCATAGAATTCCAGGTGGGTGATTTCGTAATGCTGAAGGTATCCCCGTGGAAAGGCATTATGCGATTTGGGAAGAAAGGAAAACTAACCCTAGATTTGTTGGTCCTTTCAAAATCATCCAGAGAATTGGTAAACAGGCATACTGCCTGGAATTGCCGGAAGATTTGGCAGGTATTCATGATGTGTTTCATGTGAGCTATCTGCGTAAATGTTTAAGCATATATGATGAGACAGATCCATTATCCGAGGTGAAATTGGATAATAAGTTAAGATATGTAGAAGAGCATGAAGAGATCATAAACAAAAGAACTACTAAGCTACGTAATAAAGAAGTAGAGTTGGTGTTTGTCAGGTGGAAACACCATCGATGCCCAAATTATACTTGAGAAAATAAGAATGAGATAAGATAAAAATATCCCCATTTATTTTAATCGATGTAATTTTGGGGACGAAATCCTCAGAAGGAGGAGGTATTTGTAACATACACATTTTGAAATCGTGTTTTGTAAATGTTAAAAGTAAATAATATTATTAAATATTATGTGAATTGAGTATTGAGTTCTAACAAAAAGTTTTTACTAGAAATGAAGTAAAACAATGTTTAGAATCACTCGAAAAATATTGGAAATCTTATGAAATTTAACAAAAATATAAAATTTGAAATTTAACGAAAATATAAAATTTGAAAAAAGTAAAATTTTATTATTGAAAGCTGTAAAGAATCTCGTTAGAAACATTTAGGCGAAAACCTCATCGAAATCCGAGTTATAACGAAGAAGTTATGACCAATCGAAGATCCGTGACAAAACCGACACGGCGCCGAATGACGTAAAAAGTGAGTTTTCGATAAACTACTTTTTAGCCTTAGTGATCTAAATAAAAGTCGTAGTATTTTTTTAAACCGAGAATTTTCATAAAAAGAACGTCCAAATCTGACTTCGTATGAGGAAGTTATAATTTTTCTAAGTTTCAGAATAGCAGTAGACAGCTAAAAACTCGAAATAAAGATCGAGCGATATTTAGCCGACACAACCTAAACGAGAATCGAAGGTCTCGTCAATAGTAGTACAACGGTAAAAAGAATGACGAAAACGGACGTCGGATGAAGAAGTTATGAATTTTTAACGGATTTTCTTGTCCCAGTCTGTTAAAAATAATAATATTAAACATAAATTCAAAATTATCCGACGAAGTCTAAATGAAAGTTGTAGAATATATTCTCCCCTACGCGTGGATATAAAGAACATCAAAAACGGAGCTCGTATGCGAAAGTTATTGATTTTAGAAGATTTTGGAACAAATTCCGAGAATTTTCGCATGGATAAGATCGGCCACGTCACCTCGCTCCGAGCATGCCGCGTGTCCAAGTCGTGGAGGCGTCCGACGCGAGCCATGTCGCTCTTCCCTGTAAGCCGCCCCGTGTCCGAAGTGCTGGACCAATCCGAAGTCGGCGCGTGCCCGTCTCGCATCCGAGCCTCGCACCTGCTGCCACGTGTCCAAGCATCACACCACTTGCCCTCCTTTCCTATTGCTTCGGATCTGAGGCTCGCACCTATATAAGGGTGCGAGACCTCCCGGGTACATGTTGGAAAATTGTCACTTTTCACCCTTAAACTCATATTTTAACTACTTCCACTTCCCCCGAAGCCCCGGTATCAGTTTTAACACCCGAAATACTTTCCGAAGTGCGCGAGAAATTTATCTTTTCGGTTTGAAGCTCAACCTTCGCAAAGCCCGGTTTTCAATAAAGCTCCCGGTTTTCAACAAAGAAAGTTATATATTACAACGAAGTGCTGCACAAATTACTATTTTAACCCCCAGTTAGTTCACGGTGAGTTCAATATATAGAAACAAATGTATGTTATGTGTTATACGTGTTGGATTAGTGTCTAAGTCCATAACTATTTTGGTATGTACTTGACCCGATGGTGCATGGTCCTTTTGGGTTGCCTTCACTAAAGCAACTTGATAGGATGAATTATGGAGAGAAATGATTAAATATGATTTATTAATATATTATGAGAATAATATATTAAAGGAGAAATCATATTGTTTAATTAATATTAGTCAATAATTAATTGGTAATTAGTTTTGTGACTAAAAGAGATTAATTAAACTCAAGGGACTGGAATTGTAATTATAAGATAATTGCAATTTGGGCCATGGATTGCCTTTTATTATAAGGTGGACGAATTCTATGGGGGAAGCCCATATGAAATCGTCCAAGACCTTAAGGAAAGGGCTCTCTGGGTTGCTTAGGGCTTAAGCATCCAAATTAGGGTTTCCTTGTTAGATAACCCTAATTGCCTCCTATATAAAGAGATCCCTTAAGGACCAAAAACGTGGAAAAGCTTCTTGCTAGGGTTTTCACACGGTTTTGGTAGCCTCCATCCTCTCTCCTCTTCATCCTCTTGCTTATGGTGTTTGTGAACCATTAGAGGAGTGACAATTGTGACTCTATGCTTTCTAAAGTCAATACAAGGAGATTTGGGATTGTTATTGCTACATAACAATCAAGGTAACATCTTAAACCTATTCTCATGTTAATATGATTACTTGAATGCTAGAATTAGGGTTTATAGTCTTGGATAACTTGCATGTATAATAGAGAAACCTAGATCCAAGCATTAGGGTTTGTATGAGCACATAGGATGTTCTTAGGACCAAAACTCATCAGTGGTATCAGAGCCTAGACTGGTTTCTATTGTATTTATGCTTGATATGTTTGAAAAATTCAATTTTTTGGTTTCTGGAGGCTGAACTCTCCGAGTCCATGCAGACTCGACGAGTCCAAGCTTGACTCGACGAGTCAACTCGTCAGATGGAGCATATCTCGGGATTTCTTGCTGTTTTTGCTTTGGGATAGTTACCTTATCATATTAGATCAATATAAATCCGATTTTATGATATATTTGACTATATTCTTGATCTAATTGAATATTTTTATCAATTAATAAGATAATTGTTTCCTTATGTGATAATTGATTAATTATTTTGACTAAATTGATAAATTGTTTTGCAAGAAATCATTAAATAAATCAAATATGGATAATTATGTGATTAAATGTTAATTTAGATTATTTGTTATTTGATCCTTGTTGTTATGAAAAGTTTCATATTTTCCCCTTTAGGTTTTATAGTTTAAATTTGAACCCAAAAGTTTTGTTGTTTTGAAATTTAAATAGTTGAAACCCTAATGTTTTGAAAAAAGGTTTCAAAACTTGCTCTCAAGTTTTGGAATTTAAAAGTTGATTAAAAGTTTAATTAGGAATGTTAAATTCTAAAACCCTAGTATTGTTTTGAAAAAGTTCAAAATTACACCCTTATGGTTTTATTAATTAATTAAGGTGTATAATTAAAAGAGGTTTAATAAATCCATAAAAGTTTGTGTTTACAATTTAATTGAATTAAAGGTATAATTATTAAATTTGACCACTAGTATTTTAAAAGTGTAAAATATACCCTATACTATATATAACATTAAAAGTCTAACATTATATATATGTATGAGTAAAAGTCAGTCTTACCGTTAGTAGGCCTCATTCACGAAGCTGGTCTATAAGGGGTGTTTAAGGAAATTGCCTATAAAATGGCGATTGAATGGGTATCCACTCTTATCCACCGCACTCTTGACTAGTGGAGGGTCGTTAGCCGAACGGGTAGGATAGGACAAAACCTTCCATTATAAGTATGATGATATACAAAAGTAACTAAATGTTTTACAAATTCCCAATCTTAGTTACTTAGGCAAAAGTGAATTGATGCAATTCCATGAAATTACACTTTGTGCCCTTGCGAAGACGTTAGTGGAGCATGTGTGGTTTACCGACACACTAAATGGTTCTAAGCAAAGGTAGCAAAGGGTGACTCAATGTTTGTCATAGTTCGGTGGAGCGTGTGTGGTTTACCGGCACATCGAATAGGTGACTGTAACATGTGAGGGCACCATGTAAGTTTGCATGGTTATTCAGACCCGCTTTGTGATCCTCGGCATCCCAGTCACAAACAAGAGGGGCATATCGAGATTTAAACATGCCATTGAAATGTTCAATGAATCTCAAAGGATCTAGGAGTTTTCATAGATTTAAAAATTAAATTTATTTTTCGTTTTTCATGGTGGAAATTAGTGAATCGTCATTCACTTACCTTCAAATATTCTGCAACTGGATTACGGCATCCCTTTTCTAGGTTTTAGCGTATTGTGTTGGGTCCTAGCTTTGGAATTTCATTTGGGTGATTTACCAAGGACTCAATCAATCAACTAACTTGAATTCGTTTTTCTCCCGTTTTGTAGATGTCAAAGTTCGACAACTATGGTCTTCCCAAATCCCGTGGAACAAGCATTCCACATGAAGATGATATTCCACGATTCGATCGAGGAACAAGAAATCATGCTTCACTTCCTCCACCTCCTCTAAATTATTCTCCCTAACCCACAAGGTCAAAGGCTTGAAAAGTTCGAGATCACTCAATCCCTTTTGTCAAGTAAACATAAAGAAGGAAAGTCGGTGTGTGCACACGTCCTAGGGATGAAGTCACACATTGATAGGTTAAGAATGTTGGGATCCGTTGTCTGTGAGGAAATGATTGTTGATTGGGTTCTTCAGTCACTTCCTAACTCATATAGTGAGTTCGTAAGAGAGTACTAGATGATGAACCGCGACGTGACCCTTATAGATCTCACCTATATGCTTGCTGAATCAGCAATGGTTTGGCGCAATAGAAAAGCAAAGTTGATTGGTGAATCTGCCTTCGAGACCTCTATGGATATAGACAATGGCAACGAAAGACATGCTATGATCGAAAAGTTTAATCATAAGAGAAAGGCAATGTCTGAAGTAGTTCCATGTCATGTTCCAAAAGAGTCAATTTGCTTTTATTGCCAAGAGAAAGGGCATTGGAGACGAAGCTATCCCATTTACCTAAGAGATCTAAGAGATGGGAGAGTCGAAACGTGTGGCTCTAATATAGGTAAAATCCATTAACTAACTCTTTTAAGCTTCTATTCTAGATTCTTAATACATAATGTGATAAGATTACAATTGATGTTTTGTAAGATCGAAGAAAAGAAATGAAGCTTAAAGGAAGAAGTGAGCAGAATCTAACCGTGAAGGAATGGATTTCGATCGCATTTCTCGAAGATTAGATTCTTGAGCTACTACTTAGAGTTAGAATTAGATTGCTAAGGAAGATGTATTAACATAGTTTTTCAATGAATTGCATTGTAAGGACAAATTTTTCCGCAATAAAATAAATTTTGATATTTATTTATCCTTGCAATGGCGTATATGAAAAATTGATGTTTGAATATTAGCAATAATGGATTTGGTTCTTATTATGTTATTTATGGAAAGTCGAGAATTTACCAAATGGGGAGAGTTTCTCATCGCCCAAAGTTTCAATTGGACAGAAATTTGGAATCATGCAACTTGGTTGCACGATGAATGAGAAATCTCATATTTGATAATTAGACTAATTCATTGAAAAAGTGTCAAGTGAAGGACTAGGAGATCGAGCACACAAAGTTGCGTGTTGATCAAGTCCATCATAAGAGTAACAAAGATATTCGTCATGTTTTACTAAAAGTTTAGTAAATGTGATTAGACTTACAAGATTAAGTGTAATTGTGAATTGATTACAAGGGTTTAAATCAATAGCAAAACGAATAAGAAGAATCAAGTAGGCAGAAAGATAAAAGTTTCTCCATTCTAAGAAGAAGGGAGAGTAGCTTTTATGCTTTATGATAGGTCTTAATGATTAAGAAACATATCTCAATTGATCCTCTAAGTGAGTCTTAGTACAATTGTATGTCTAAGAAGAGGAATCAAGAATTGAAGAAATGGTTAAATCAAGAAGTCAATCATGCTTCGTTCCAAAACAAGTCTTAAAGTTAAGATTGTGACATTGAGTGAAAAGTATTAAGAATGTTTGTAACATTCATCAAATGTGGAAAGTTATGATGTCTTGGATAAGACAAAGACCAACTAGGACCAATTTATGAAGAGTTTTGATAAAAGCTACACTAACTCTTGAATATTTGTTTGTCAATAAATGTTTTGACAAGAGAATCTTATATGTCAAGAAGTCAGTGGGAGTCTTAATGGTCTTGAAAGGTTTCAAGAACAAATCAAAATAGACCTTATTGATCATCACTAGCACACGAGTTGAGGTTTACGACCTATCGTGTTGACACTATTTTGTTTCTATGTCGTTCCAATTGAGTTAATTATGCATATGAGTTCTATGAGTTCTCGTTTGAATGCATAAAAGGCAAGGACCTTGATCAATGGAAAGTACATTGATAAGAAAAGGTGAGCTGCTTAACTACTTGGAAGACATGGTAGGCAGCTGTGCTACCATAAAGGCAAGAAATCGAGATTAAGAAAGTTTGATCCATATGAGTTTGAATTTGTCGTAAACTTTGCTTTTGACAAATTCACATGGATAGGAACAAATACATCGTTTAAATCTAAGTGTCTTAAGATTTTCTCCTTCATGAAAATGATTGTGAGGAAATACTTTCACTAAGAAAGATTTTAAGAATATAGTGATTGTAAAATTGCATTCTCGAATTCAATTATGGTTACGGTATCCCTTTCCATAATTTGAATTGTGAGGTTTGGCAATTATTTACACACACATATGAACTATCTAAGGCAAAGGTGTATAAGTTCAAGAAGCCTTGATAAAAGATTATCAAAGCATTAAGTATTAGAAACATGGACTTAAGAAATTCAATAGGTATTGTTTTTCTGAAAGATAAGATGTTTATGAATACATGTCGAAGCTAGTGGGAGCATAAGTGTCATGTTTATAATAATCATCATGATAGTGGGAGCATAAATGTTATGATTGTATGATTATTAAGGAAAGTATTGCAAGTTGGCAATATTAATTATAGAAAACAAGAGTTATACCTTGCAAAGTCGCAAGGGTTGTAAAGTTGTTTTGCTATAATTAAGGGAGAGAATATTATGCTTCATTTCAAATCTAAAGGATTAGGTTGAGAAATGTTAATAAATTTAGTCAAGGGTACATAGTGTGTTCTTAAAATTTCGATTATGATTACGGCATTCCTCTTCACAATTCGAATTTTGAGAACATAGCAAATAAAACATTGTGCGTCGTGTCCCATACGCTTCGGGTATAGGATCGATTGCAAATGCTTTAATGTTTGACCATTCTAAAATTTTCCAAATGTCTAGCGCATTTAGAGGGAAAAAGGACTAGAATTGGTTTTGACTAAAATAATTAAACAACTATCAAAGGACAATCCAAAGTTAGCCGAGGATTGGTCGCTTGTGAGTAGTTGGAAGTATAGTATTGGAAAATAGGGAAATGTTTCCATATTGGATGGATCATATCGACATTATTATGAGTAGATGAGATTCTATTAAGAATGAGTTGTCATATGGAAAATATGGAAACGTGTCCATATTGGGAATTGAACATTGAAAATCTATGTCTAGATTAGAAACTTTTATGCAAAAGGATGTTCAAAGGAATGTACTTTGAGTGAGAGACATCACGTCTATGGAATTGTCTTGTAACAATCTCCGATAGAGGACTTTGTAATTTCATTGGCAATAGTCTTTGTGACTTTGGTGCAGTGATATTACGAAAGGATCATTGCATAAAATGTTAGAATCTAACATATTCTATAAGTGGCAAGAATTTGATATTCTTAAACTTATGAAAGAGGATTTGGAGTTGTGAAATGAGAATGATTGGAAATGAATTCAATTTGATCTATTTCACAAAAGTAAGAACCATAGGTAAACATTGTGTGCATGCTAAGAGCATGGGACAAGTGTAATAATTCAAGTAAGAAGTTCATTACCCGAAACAAAAAATAATGAGTAATCGATATGGTGATAAATAAAAGGAGTTTTATTTATACTCAAAGGTTTGAGGCCATATGGGATTAGTATTATTCTTGTGTTTCACATTTGCATGTTTTGACTTCCAGAATAATTGAATTTATTAAGAATAATCGAATTATTCGAACGGGCCACAGTCGTTTATATTTTGGAAGTAGATATGAATGAAGATTGTCGTGAATTGGTGTGTGGATTGTTTAAAAGAGTATTAGACATAAGAAAATGTTTGCTGCAACGTTCATGAGTGCTTATGAATATGATTTGAGCATTGGATTAAACCCACGCTCACTTGGATCACTCCATGAATTGTATCATGAGTGATTGGTGAGACGATAACATCTTATATTCTTGAAACCGAGATGTGTGAGTTGTATCTTGCAAATCGGTTGCACATTGATAATATGTAAACGCACTAGTAACTTGGTGTTATAAAACATATTGTTGTGTGTGATTCGGTGAGTGAGTGCAAGCAAGCATTGTATCAAAGTTTATCCGTTCCTTTTATCCAAAGTAGGATAAAAGCGATATCTTTGGGCCCCTCGATGATTTTGTGATGACAAACGTAAATGCTCGGCCGGGCTAGGGCTAATTTGATTTGTTCAATTGGTCAGTCGTCATAAATCAGGAATCGAGATATAGTACAAAGAGAATGATTTGAAATCATATCTCATATGATATCTAAAATGGAGGAATATATGATCCCTTATCTAAGGATACGCGTATCTGATAGGATCAGAGTTGACAGCGGCTTTGGAAAGCTACGATTGCAGATCAGGATCTGAAGTCATACGCAGAATAGTTATTAGACTTATCCAAGTGGGAAACTGTTGGATTAGTGTCTAAGTCCATAACTATTTTGGTATGTACTTGACCCGATGGTGCATGGTCCTTTTGGGTTGCCTTCACCAAAGCAACTTGATAGGATGAATTATGGAGAGAAAGGATTAAATATGATTTATTAATATATTATGAGAATAATATATTAAAGGAGAAATCATATTGTTTAATTAATATTAGTCAATAATTAATTGGTAATTAGTTTTGTGACTAAAAGAGATTAATTAAACTTAAGGGATTGGAATTGTAATTATAAGATAATTGCAATTTAGGCCATGGATTGCCTTTTATTATAAGGTGGACGAATTCTATGGGGGAAGCCCATATGAAATCGTCCAAGGCCTTAAGGAAAGGGCTCTATGGGTTGCTTAGGGCTTAAGCATCCAAATTAGGGTTTCCTTGTTAGATAACCCTAATTGCCTCCTATATAAAGAGATCCCTTAAGGACCAAAAACGTGGACAAGCTTCTTGCTAGGGTTTTCACACGGTTTTGGTAGCCTCCATCCTCTCTCCTCTTCATCCTCTTTCTTATGGTGTTTGTGAACCATTAGAGGAGTGACAATTGTGACTCTATGCTTTCTAAAGTCAATACAAGGAGATTTGGGATTGTTATTGCTACATAACAATCAAGGTAACATCTTAAACCTATTCTCATGTTAATATGATTACTTGAATGCTAGAATTAGGGTTTATAGTCTTGGATAACTTGCATGTACAATAGAGAAACCTAGATCCAAGCATTAGGGTTTGTATGAGCACATAGGATGTTCTTAGGACCAAAACCCATCAATACGTGCTATGTGCTTTTTAGTGTTATTTTTTCGGGTTATTTTCCCGTGTTATTTTTATTCGCTATTTTAATAGAAAAGTAATACCTTTGACCATGTGATTAGTGAAAGGACTTAGATTCACATTGGTATCGGTATGTAGCCTCTGGCCATGCAGAGCATGTCTCCATAAGAGAATGACTTTTATTCTATGGCATTGGCAGAAGGTTAGACAGGGCTATAAGCCTGAAATCTACCAAAATGTTAATCAGAAGTTGTATGTCTTTTGTGCTATTTGGGCCAAAGCTTTATTGATGTATATCAAGTATGGAAATTATTATGTCTCATTGATTGTATATCTTTGAATCAAATCATTTATTGATATGGAAAGTTTGTCACATGATTCACGTATGCC
Source organism: Lactuca sativa (assembly GCF_002870075.4). Classification (NCBI taxonomy): domain Eukaryota; kingdom Viridiplantae; phylum Streptophyta; class Magnoliopsida; order Asterales; family Asteraceae; genus Lactuca; species Lactuca sativa. The sequence goes on along the minus strand of NC_056627.2, from coordinate 350,059,357 downwards.
TTTGTTGTTCCTTGTTCCTCTTTGCTTCTGCCATATTAAAGTATATATATGGCATAACGTTATATTGTATCTATTATTGAACTCACTAAGCGTCACCGCTTACCCCTCTCAATGTTTAACAAATTGCAGGAGATAAGTAACCAGTATAGTTGTATACTATTGAAGGTTTAGAATAGTTATGAAACTATTGTATTTTGTACTCATGTATGTATAAATTATAGTATCCTGGGAAGTTATGTAATATATAACACTTTGTAATAGTCGGTTTGTATCCAGTAGTTTGTAATCACTTTATCAATGTAAAATATTATTTTTATGAATATGCGAGTAGCATGTTTTGGAGTAACTATATTGTCAAGTATGAAAGTTTGGGTCTTTCAGAAATACGAAAGTGTGGGTCTTTCAATCTCAGATTATGTAATCTGACAATGACATCAACCCACAAACAATCCTGCTCATTTTTCAGTCTCCACCACCACTTTGTTAAAGAGAGACATTATGTGCTTTTAAAGAGCCAACTCCAAGTCCTCCGTTTTTTTCAGCCACCACTTTTGACCATTCCACCCAATGTATTTTCCTTTTCTCATCATAGCCTCCCCATAGAAACCTACGTCTGAGTTTTTCAAGAGTATCCAGGATTCTTTGAAGGGCCTTGCATAGTGATAGGTAGTATGTAGGTAGGCTTCCTAAGACAAATTTGATTAGGGTTAGCCTACCTCTGAATGATAAAGTCCTCGCCTTCCATGCGGATAATTGGATTGGAATTTGTCCAATAAAGGCTTCTAATTACATTTTCGTAGCATGTTTGCTCCAACTGGAACCCCTAGGTAGGTGAATGGGAATGAACCGTTTAAACAACCAAGTACCTGTGCCATTCCGTTAATTTCCAAATTATTGATGCCAACACCAAACAAGCAAGATTTATGAAAGTTAATGTTCAAGCCCGATGATATTTGAAAGCACTTGAGTATGCGAGATAGATTTTTTATGTTATCTCTATCCCAATTGCCTAGAAATATTGCATCGTCAACGTAGAAAAGGTGGGAGAGTATGGGTCCATCGTGTGGTAGTTTTATACCCTGAATTAGAGCCTTTTCACAAGCTCATTTCATAGCTATGTGCAAGCCCTCCATTGCCAAGATGAAGAGAAAAGGTGAGAGAGGGTCTCCCTGTCTAACCCCTCTGGAAATGGGAAACTCCTTGGTAGGTGTCCCATTTACTAGTATTGACGCCCTTGTGGTAGATAGACATCCAAAAATCCATTTTCTCCATTTGCTTCCAAAATCCATATGTTCCATCATCGAGTCTAGGTAACCCCAATTAATCGAGTCAAATGCTTTTTCAAAATCTACTTTGAAAATGAACATCTGCTTTTTTGTTTGTTTTGCCCATGACACTATCTCATTTATAATGAGTGGTCCGTCTAGGATATTCTTTCCTTCTATGTATGCGGATTGAACTTCATCAACATTTGATCCAATGACTCCTTTCAATCTATATGCTAAGATTTTGGCAACGATCTTGTAAAGACATCCACTTTTACTAATTGGTCTGTAATCAGCAAGTGAAGTCGGATCATCGACTATTGGTACAAGTGTAATGAATGATGAATTACTCTCCTTTAAATCTCCACATATGCCAAGGCTTTAGCATAAGCCACACTTTGTACATATCCTTTGCAATGGTTCTATCCTCGTCCTTAGTACACCGAGAAAACTCCTTCAAATGACTTTCTTTGGACCTTAACTTCGACCTTCTCGCTCCATTATCACGATTGTCACCAAATTATATTTGGCAACCCTGAAATCAAATTAAAATGTGTGATATTATATTAACAATTTCAAATTCAGAACTTTACCTCTTGGATTTTTTTGGTGGGGATTTTTTTGGTGGCTTTCGACTGTATAATCCTTGTAACTTTTGTTATGCAATATTACATGATTAGTTCGAAAAAAAAAATAGAAGTCAACATTATAAGATATACTAATATTTTTGTTCTTTTGGGTATTTTTTTTCAAATGGTAATCGGTAGTTGACAAAATGAAGCATGTGAAATACAACATACTGAGATGGTATCTTGACCATATACGCGTCCCTTTTCCCCAAATACCCATTATTAACTATCCTTGAATTTCCTCATTTTCTCTACTCTCCTCCCATGGCGAAATTTTGAATCCTCCTCCTTTCTCTACAGCATCTCGCTGCTTCTTGCAAATTATCCCTCTATTCGCTTCAGTCTCTGCTTAATTTCATCGTCTTCCTCACCAATAGTCGACAACGAGGTAGGTAAAAATCAGATGTATTACTTATATAGTTATATGTATGTATCGATTAAGAGCTGTTCTTTCAATCGTGTATTTTACTCGTCTTCGATTTAGATTTTTGATTAACTATGACGCCGGCGACTTTATCGATCTATCTTTTTTTTGTAGAAAATAAGTATCTGAACATCTCTATATCAGTTATCCAAGTTGAACTGGTTTTGATTCCGATTTCATTGTCAGATTCGTGGTTAGAATTGGTATTATTTTAATTTATTAATCTGTATTAGACGTTCCTCTTCTTCACAATTAGCTGGATTCGTTTTATCTTCATTTTACCATGGAAGCTTCCTGCATCACATGTTTTTTTGTTCGTTTATTATTTTATCTTCAATCTTCAATTCGTTTGTGTTTTTGTAAATTTTGTGTGTTTGCATTTACAATGCATTAGATTAGATTATTCGAATCTCCTGGTTTGTAGCAATGATATTAGATATTATAAAAATCAAGCTTAAAATTTTTTGGAATTATTTACACATTATTATGTCGCTTTTTAATATTATATAATTCGATTTCACTTTTTGGCCTTTTCTTAATTTGTTTTTGGTTCTTCTGGTTCAAATTCCTGACAACTTGCCGCTTAATTTTTTTTGCTTTACGAATCTGGAAAATATCTTTGCTCTTTTTAATTAACATTTAACATCAATTATTTGTCGTTGCATTTTAAAATTTGAAACAAAAACGATGTATTTGCTGTTTAATTAAAACTTAAAACAAATTAAATTAATGCGTTTGTATTATTATGATGTATGAATGCGGGAGAACCGCGTAGCTGGAATCAGCGATTTCCGGCACTTGTTTATTTCAGTCGGCGACCCTCCCCACGTATATTTTGCCGATTATTACTCTTAACTTAATTTTATAAAGCTACTCGCGCTTCAAAGCGCGTGAGTTTTACACCTTCTTCAGAAATGGATCCGTGTTCTTTAGAGTTGAGTGTATTTGTGACACGTTTCATGATACCTGCATTATTAGGTTTGGAAACTTGTAGATGAATATGCCTCATTTACATTTTACATTATAATAATATATAGTTCAGTTTCTTTTTTTCTTTTTTATGATCCAAAATTGATGTAACCTTTTTCGATTAAAATATCTACCAGAGATTTTTTTTTTTTGGTTAAAAAATATTAGTAACTTTACGTTTGTCCATATGATCTTATATCTTAAACATGCCGTTAATAATTGGATTATTATAAAACAGATATATGTAATATGTCTACGAGAACATATAATCAATATTGGATATCTTAACTCTTTTTTATGATCCTTATTGTTCTCATTATAGTTTTATATTCCTGTCAACGTTTTCCAAAATATTCCATCCTAATTTAGAGTTGAAAAGATTATTTTTTTGATTTTAAAGAGTCAAAGATGGAATATATTTTAAATGGACAGACCGATTGTTGATTTCAATAGCTACAAATGGACTATTACTACAACAACAAAGAAAAAGTCTTGGACAGCTGAGAATTCTTATTTTAATATTCAATCACGTTCTTTTTCCTCAATACTTTCTTGTTTCTTAATTATAATAAATAATAATATTGTTTCCAAATTTCATCATGACGCTAAACATGAACAAGAATTGTCAATAATTTGAAGCCAAAATCAACCATGATTTTGGAACATAAGTTATGTTGAGATAAGTAAGTTGCAAAAAATCTTCCTGTCACTGCTTATGGATCCTAAATTCCTAATTCTTGTTTTTTGTATATTTAAATTCAGGTTTAAGTATTAGCTAGCTCTCAAAAAGCACGAAACAAGCAAAATGGACTCATATGTGGTAAGCAGGCTGACTCCCATATAATCATAATGCTTTTAATGATATTATTAAATAATCTTTAATTTATTGATTGTTTAGTTTTATGTATATGTGATACTTATATATCATGTTGTATATTTTTGTGTTTCCAGGGTAAGTCGCATAAAGGTTATAGGAGGACAGAATCAAGAAATAAACATTCCTGGTGGTGGGATAGCCACATCAGCCCCAAAAACTCCAAATGGCTTGCTGAAAATGTCGAGGGTAAGCAATTTAAATTCCAATTCTTTATATCATTTTTTACTTTTCCCAACATTTTTAACCAACAAATTAAAATATTTGCGTAAACTACCCATTGTGTATTGAAGTGAGACTGAATATGATATCAATCGTATAAAGCTCCTTGAAAGTATCCCATGTTCATTCATAATACCCTCAAACAGAAAAAAACTTTTTGCCTTTTTTTTATTCTTTTTTTTTGGAAAAAAGTTGGATTTGAACCACGAAAATGTAGGTATCAACACGTAATAGTCAAATGCCACTAAAACTAAATACTTTTTTCTACATTAAAGGCAACTCCTTCTCATGGGAGTTGATGTCATGTCCCCACTTTTGGTTCCTTAGTGGCTGTCATAGTTGTTCCTGTAAATCTCCACACTTTCTAGTGATCTAATCTATCTGGGCCCCTCAAATAAACCATCTTTAATTCAAACAACCTATCACATTTCCAAACGCCCAAAATCTTTAAATCATACTCTCAACAAAAACACTTGTTGATTGCAGAAATGGACCAAAGCGTAAAACGCATGTTAAAGCTAATTGAAGAAGAAGGAGACTCATTCGCCAAAAAAGCCGAAATGTATTACCAAAAAAGACCCCAACTCGTATCTCACGTCGAAGAATTTTACCGCATGTATCGATCGTTAGCAGAACGATACGATAATGTCACTGGTGAGTTACGTAAAAACATCCCTTCAGATCTCCAGTCCCAAGGGTCCGGAGTCTCAGACGTGAGCTCCGAACCACCTCTGGGTTCGAATTCGAATTCGAACCCCCAACGCGGGTCCCGGTCTGGTACCGGGACCCGAGCTGCAGGGTTTGATGTGTTTCTCAAAAGCGGTGGGAGTAGTTCCGATTTGGGAACCAAAGAAGGCGACGAGACGTCGACTTTGGATTCGGAATCGGAATCTGACGACTCGTCGGTTAACAACTACCCGATTCCATTGGAATCCGAGGTCAGGAATAAGAACGATCGCGTCGAAGAGGAACTTCGAGTTGCAAACGAGAAGATTCATGAGTTGACAGCCGAGCTTCAAAAATACGAATCGATGCCACCGCCACCACCACCTCAGCATTCCGATTCCGAAGGTGGAATTGTGAATGCCGGTTTGGAAGAGCAAGAACGCAAGATCCAATCACTCGAGATTGATTTGAAAGTAACAAAACAAAAGGTTTTGGAATCAGAGGAGGAAGTGAAAAGATTGAGACACGAGCTCCATAACAATGCGGCTCAAAAGGAGATTTCGAGTTGGAAATTGAAATTCGAGAAAGAGAAACGGGAAGTGGCGAAGATGAACGGTCGGGTAACGCGGTACAAAGAGAATTTGTCCGAACGGGATCGGGAAATCCGGGCGATGAGGGAAACGTTATCCAACGCAAATAAAACATTATCAGAAGAGAATTTTCAACTTGAAGAGCAAGTCACCAAGTTGTTGAAAGAACGCGCGCTTTTGGAAGATGTCATAAAAGAATGGGATTTACGTTGTCAATGTTCCGAAGAGGAGCTTCGAAGACTTAAGATTGCGAACACCGGAATGGAATTCGAGATTGAGGAGTTGAAGGCTAAAGTGTCGGAACTCAATGAATTAGTGGTTTCGAAAGATGCGGAAATCGAGGGTTTGTGTGGGCATTTGAGGGAGTTGCATTTGGAGCATGTGGAGTTGGTTGATGGAATTGAGAAGTCAAAAAAGTCAATAGAGGAGTTGAGGTGTAGAGGAATGGAATTGGAGAGAGAAATTGAGAGGCAAAGGGAATTGATTGAGGAAGGAGGTGAGGAGAAACGGGAGGTGATACGACAACTGTGTTTTTCACTTGAGCATTACAGAGATGGATATCAGATGTTGAGACAAGCGTTTACGAGTCAAAATAAGCGACACCTGGTGATGGCATAGTAAGTAAGTAATTATTAATTATATAATACTGTAATTAATTTACAGTTGGGGGTTGATTTTGCAAATTTTGAGTTTATGTGGGACTAGTGTGTAACTAAGTAAAGGCTTGAAACCTCTTATTATGGACTATTTCTGTCATGTATCATCTTTAATATATATATCTTCCATTTCAAAAAAGATATATATTTGATTGTGTAATTGTGTTTAGCATATGAACTTGAAATTTGAAAATATAGCTTGTATTTTATGCTCAAATGTGCAACTTAATAAAACTTAACTAAAAAAAATAGATAAAATACGAATTGAGTTCAAAGCTTCCCAAAATGTATTTTATTCATACGACTCTTAAATAGTTGTAGATTCTAGAATTGGATTATAATTGTGGGGAGAGGTCGATATGAGAACGACAAAAAAGTTAAAAGAACCATAAAGAGCTAAATTTAATTATTGTTGATTTCTAATTCAAAAGCCATGGCCCATGATCAAAAGAAGTTGTTGGCCGATTTTGTTGAAAATGAGGGCATGAGGCATTAAGGGTAAATTGGTATTTAAGCATTCGAATCCAATAACTACATTCATTAAATTTTCTTTAATATACCCTTAAAACAGCTTCTTCTTTCTTTTTTTTCTTTTTTTTTTGTCCTTTTAACTTAATCGTCTAAAAAAACAAATATATCAAAATGCATAATTATTCATTTTTTAGGACGAAATATTAATATCAATATATTTTTACATTACAGGAGAATGATTAACATATCATTTATATTAACCATTCACATGAGAATAAATATGGCGTACAATGAAAAATAATTAGATATTATTGGTTCACTAGTATACACCATCATCATTTTCATGTAAATACTAAATATCCAGGATTGTCATGTGTATGTTCTCATGTTAATTAATGATTACAGTGTGCAATGAACTTATGATATATAATAGTTTCTCGTTGTACAATATTGTTATTTAAATGAACTTACAATATCTAATGGTTTCTCGTTGTACACTGTTGTCTTTTTAAGTGAAGGGTAATGATGGACGATTGTATGTATATAATCATTGTTTATGGTGAATCTCACAATATCTAACAATTTTTTGTTGTACGTTATGAAAAATGAATATCAACATGGACGATGCTCCAAGGCCTTCAAATTTTTAGGACCTATTATATACCTATTTATATTGTTATAAAAAAATGTTTGATATTAAGTCGTCATAAATTTTAACTTAAAAAAAATTATTATTAAGAGCCTCATTTTATTTTGTCCGGAGCCTCAAATCAACTTGAATTGGACATGTGAATGATCATCATAATCTTATGATATTTTAAAAAATGTTATATGTTATGCTTATTCTCATGTGAATAATAAATATAAACATAATATCTTGATCGGTGAAAAAATTATAAATTTAACAAAAGTCTGTATGTTTTCATAAAAATTTGATTTTCATATTGCATTAATTTTATTACAATTTACTATTAAGTTTTCCGATTTTTGCAATGTTTGACCAATTAGCAGGTCAACTTGGTTTTGCTAACGTGACAGTTTTTGTGACATAATGCTGACATGATATGCTTATGTTTTATTTTTTTTGTAACATCACATTCTGGAATTTCAATTTTTATGACAGTCATAATATTTACATAAGAGTAAATTACACGAAATCGTCCATCGGTTAGGTACCAAAAAGCATGTTTAGTCTCTATTTTTTAAAATTAACTCGGATTGTCTCTGTGTTTCCATTTCCTTGCACGGTTAGTCTCTATCGTCGTTAGTTGTTAGTGGTTTCCGTTTAAGTGCCCCAAAAGCATGTTTCATCCCTCGTTTCTTTTAAATTTATCATTTTAGTCCCTCGTTTCTTTTTAAAAGACTATATTGCTATTTTTTTCCCTTATTTATAATTGATCAATTAAATTAGATTAATTGTAAATTTTAAAAATTTATATCATTTTCATCTCTCTCTCTCCCTCTCTCTCTATCTATTTATCTCTCATTTTCTCTCTATTCATTGTCCTCTTTCTTAATTCGGGCAACTATCTCTTTTCACCGTAGGCACCTTAACCAACCACCACTTGTCAACACCAAATTTGATATTATAACCAAACTCTAAAACTCAAACTCAAATCTTGTTGGATTAGGTGTCTAAGTTCATAACTATAATTGGTATATATTTGAATTGATAGTAGCACGGTCCTTTTGGGTTACCCTCAAAACTAGCAACAGGACATGATGACTTTTGGAGAGAGAAGTTTAATTTATTATTTGATTAATAAATTGAGATAATTGATTTATTTTATGAAAATAATATATTAATTAGAAATCATGTTATTTAATTAATAGTTAATCAGAAATTAATTTGAATTCATTTTGGGATTAATTGAATTAACTAAAAGTGCAGGGGTTGTTTTGCAATTTATTGAAAGTTGAGGAAAGGAGTCCATGGAACTCATTGGATGAGGTGGACGAAAATCACTTGGGCAATCCCAAGGAATTTTGTCCAAGCCCTTGCTTAAGGAATGAAATGGATTGCTTGTTTACGAAGCAAAGGGATTAAGGTTTCCTCCTTAAACCCTTACTTTGGCACCAAACTATCTCAACTATATAAAGGCTCTCCTAGCATATAATTTCGTCCGTGCCTTCCCTCTAAGAGCTTTGGACGAAATCTTGGTCCCCCCCCCCCCTCTCTATATATATAGCTTTCCACTTGCTAGTGTTGGGTGTGAACTATTAGAGGCACAACATTGTGGTGCTTGCTCTCTAAGCTTCAACAACATAAGGACTTGTATTCTTATTACTACATAACAATAAAAAGTATGTTTTTCCAACCCTAGATCTAAATGTCGAAAATAACATTGGTTTCCTAAGGTTTCCCAATTGATTTTCAAATGTTGTATGTTCAATTAGAGAAAACATAGATCGGGAAAATTAGGGTTGCATGCACACATACGTTTTGTTTGTTATGCTCAAAATCCATCAAATCTAATATTATATCCAAAATCTAGAACCTGTAATCAACACCAAATCCTAATCTAAACCTTTAATCGACATTGATTTTCAAGATGAAGTCCCAAAACCTAAAATCAATCATGAAATCCCTACATCGATGCAAAATCTAAAGGGACTGAGATGTAGAATCGAAATCCTAGATTTGTGACATATCTTCTTTCTCAACTCTTGCAACCACCGCTTATCACCACCGTAGAAGAGAGAAGAGTTGTCGAAATTTAGATCTGGAAATTAAGTATAGATCTAAAATCTAGATATAAAAGGGTTGTTGATGGCATGCCCTAAATCACATATTGAAATAGAGAATACAAGAGAGGATGAAAAAGAAACGAGTTGTTGTTGGCGTACCCTAAATTAGATTAATTATAAATTTTAAAAACTTATATCATTTTCATATCTCTCTTTTATTCCCTATCCTCTTTTTCAATTCGGGAAACCACCCCATATCATTGTCGACAACCAACTCCCTTCGATGTCGTCCTCTTTTGTCTTCTTTGTTTGAATATGTGGTTTAGGGCATGCCATCAACAACCCTTTTACATCAAGATTTCAGAACTATACTCCATTCGATGATCTTAATTTCGACAAGTCTTTTTTCTTCTCTGATGATGATAAGCGGTGGTTGCAAGAGTTGAGAAAAAAGATAGGACACAAATCTAAGGTTTCGATTCTACATCTCAGCCCCTCTGGATTTTGCATCGATATAGGGATTTCATGATTGATTTTAGGTTTTGGGACTTCATCTTGAAATTCTATGCAGATTAAAGGTTTTGAATTAGGATTTCGTGTTGATTATAGGTTCTAGATTTTTGTTATAGTATCAGATTTGGTTTTGCGTTTTAGATTTTGGTTAAAGTATAAAATTTGGTGTTGATGGGCGGTGGTTGGTGAAGATGTCGATGGTTGTCGACGATGATAAGAGATAGTTGCTCGAATTGAGAAAGATGACAGGGAATAGAGATAAAATGAGAGAGAGAGAGAGAGAGAGAAATGATATAAGTTTTTAATATTTATAATTAATCTAATTTAATTGATAAATTGTAAATAAGTGAAAAATAAAAATAAAAAATGAAAATAGTCTTTTAAAATGAAACGAAGGACTAAAATGATAAATTTAAAAGAAACCAGGGACCAAACGAGATTTTAGGAAACCTAAACGGAAACCACTAACGGCTAATGGCGATAGGGACTAACCGTGCAAGAAAATGGAAACATAAACACAGTCCGAGTTAATTTTTAAAAATAGGGATTAAACTTTCATTTTGATACCTAACCGAGGGTCGATTCGTGCAATTTACTCTTTACATAAAAATCACTATGCGCATGTTTGACACATGACGTTTGAAAGCATTTGGGAGATTATAAGCGTATGTTTGACACAAGACGTTTGAAAACATTTGGGAGATTATAGTTTCTAGTATTTGACAAAATGTTTTGTTTCAAACAAAAAATCTCATTTGACACTACAAACTTTTAGCGTTTAATTTAAACAATATGCTCCAAATCTAAAAACTATCTATATACACAAAACGCTACATGTTATCCTCTATCTGCTAGTTTTGTCAAACATGTCATATATATATATATATATATATATATATATATATATATATATATATATATATATATATATATATATATATATATATATATATATATATATATATATATATATATAACACAAGTCACTATATTTTAGTTTTTTTTTTCCAATTTTTATACGAAATGTCATGTCACCAAAAAGATAATACATCATAATACCCCATGTTAGCGTCGTCGTGTCATCAAAGACTATCATGTTAGCGAAAAACCAAGTTTACCAATTAAGTGGTTAGCATTGTAGAAATTGGAGCTAAATTGTAACAAAATTTAATACAACATCAAAATCAATTTTTTGCAAACACGACCTTTTTCAGACTTGTGCAATTCCACCTATGCCCCTCCCTAACTCCTAATTCCAGCTAGAAGCCCTTGGTTCTTGATCAATAGTTGAATTTGAAACCAGTTGTTAACGGTCTCGGCCTTTAGTAGTTCTTACTGAACCTCGCCCAGATGTAATAGTATAGTTTTATGGTGTAACTAAACCTAATCAAGGGCGTATCTACATATAACAAATGTGGGTCCTAGGACCTACCTATATTTTTAGTTTTATATATTAATTATATTGAATAAAGTTTAGGAATCATCTTGAGAAAAAATATGACTTACCTTACATCATTTTTGACAAGATAAAAAGACAAATAAATGAAAAAAAAATGATAATGGATTTATATTTAAATTTACAAAACAAATAGTTAATATTTATTAAAACTTATTTCATATAGGAGATCAAAAGAAAGAGATGTAATTAGTTGATATTATAAAATGAATGGTGGATGGTTATAATAAAAGTTGAAAAGCAACATAACTATTGTTGGTTCTAAAAATAATTATTGCAAATAAACTCTTTAATAAAAAAGAGATTTAGTCGTGCAAAATAAATATTTTTTTTTTACAAAAATCTAGTTTTAGGGGCCAGGTAGACTGGTTTTTACTGGTTCGACCCGACCCGATTCATCACATGGATTGTTTAATTTTTAGATTTTTCGATTTCACTTAATTAGGAACCACGTACTATTCTATTCTAGATTCACGACTGAACCTAATACACTAGTTATATATAAATAATATTCAAAAAATGTTTTTGGCAACCACGTTTCACCCTTACAAAAAAATTTAAAAAATAAATAAAGAGTAACCAAAAAGCATGGATGAGAAATACGAAAGCAAGCAAGCAAAGTACATGTACATGAGACAAAATTGGAGGGATTTTGTTTTGTAGTTTATAAGTAGTAATAAAGCAAGTCCATGTCCTAAAAAAAACCCAAGTTTGAAATGCAGATGCATCAGATTATACACAGCAGAGCAGCAGCCTACGGTATCTACCAACCTCTCTCTCTCAACCTACTTCACCTTCTTATTGCAATGCTATCACATTTCAATAATGAGATCTTTTTTTTTTTTTGTTTTTTCTTGTTTAAAAGTCGAGTGGTACCGCAGAGTCACGGAAAACGTAGTAGAGACTTTACCACCTTAATCGTCCCACGCATCATCAGCGGAACCCTCATTCTTGATCATTGCATTGGGAGCCGGGGAAATCATGTACTTGTACTTGTCTTCCACATTTATGGATGATATTGTTGCTGGCAGCTTTGATTGTGCCATCCGAGCCTCTTTCTGTGCTGCTGCTGCTTCTCTCTCCTTCCTTCGTGCAACCTACACATCACATCTCTTTATCATTATCAACTATTATTATATTATAATCATTAATCAATCAAATAAAAAATACTATTCTCTTAAATTAAAAAAGCAAGTGTATGTATGTACCTTGCCAGTGGCAAAAGCTACTGTGTTACCAGATTGAACATCTGCTATTGCTTTCCTTATTTGTGACACAAGAAACTGAAATACATACCATACATTGTATTTAGTTGCTAGTATTAAAATTTCATTTGCTCAAAATCAAATGTTGCAATTTCCAATAGGAAAAAAAAAAGGTAAAGGTAAAAAACCATATCACGGTCTGTATAGAATGAAGTAGCTCTTCCTGTTGATCCTGCACGCCCTGTCCTTCCAATTCGGTGCACATAGTCCTCCATCGTCTGAAATCAAACCCAACACAGATAAATGCTAACTTACTTTTCCCATTTTATTTACTCTTTTACTAATAAACCTCATAAAAGATAAATACCTTTGGAAGGTCGAGGTTAACTACATGAGCAACACCTGTAACATCTAGACCACGAGAGGCAACATCAGTAGCAACCTGCAGTGCAAATCCCAAACACACAAACAAACTTATTACTACAACTCTACCCTACCACTATTTATATTTATGAAATTGTGAGTTGTAACATACCAAGATGTTAGTGGGACCATGTCTAAAATCACGGAGTGCACCCTCTCTTTCGCTCTGAGTTCGGCCTCCATGAAGAGCAACAGCATTTAAACCCTGAGCTACCAAAGCTTCAGCTACTTCATCACACCTTGTCTACATCCACACCCAAACCAAACAATAATACCAATTTTCAGTAATCATCAACAAAATAAAAATCTGCAATACAAATACTTTACCTTCCGTTCAACAAATACAATTGTTAAGGGAAATGGGTGGCCTAACTTTTCAGCCAGTGCAGCCTCCTCAACAAGCAAAGATAGCAACCGATCAATCTGCAATTACAAGTACAAAATCTTAATTATTCCTAATGCTGCAGAGATTGGTATCAAAAGTAACTGAAATATGAGTATTTTTCAAGTTTTATGATATGTACAGCTGCCCAAGATGACATGACAAAAAAAAATCATGGGTTTACAAGTGTTGCATAATAAAGAATCAAACACAGCAATAGTTTTCTGGAAAAAGATGACTGTAACTCAGAAAATACAATAATATATACCATATAGAGTAATTTAACAAATGAATAAATACATAAAAGGCCTCTATAATTCATGTTGGCATGCCAACACAAACTTTATTAATAAAATTGACCATGTCAAGGAAACAAGTATCAAGAGACAAAAATAAAAGGATTAAGCCAATAAACATTCAGATTGATATTTGAATAATGATCAAGAAAAAAACACAACATTCAATATCTTGATTATCAAAATTAACTGTGCCTATTAGTTGGGTCCAACATTATTATAAGTATGATTTAATGAACCTAAAATCAAAATCGGCATATACCTTTTCACTTTCGGAAATCTTCTCCAATGTTTGGGATACATTCTCTGTTGGGCTGCTCACTTTTCCAACCTTCACTTGTACTGGATTTGTCAAATATTCCTGAAATTCATACGACACAAAGGATGTTTAGTTCATGAAACAAATTCACATAATATTAGGATCTACTACCAATATCAAGCTTCATTGTGCAGACAATTTGTCATAAAATGCAATTACTTTTTTATCATGATTAATAAAATATATAACTCAGAATGACCAAACAAAGAGAATATAATTTCAGATAAACCTGTGCTAATGCTTCAATCTCCACTGGCATAGTTGCACTGAACAACAGTGTCTGATGCTTTTCTGGAAGATTATGCATCACCTAAAAATAAAACAAATTAATCTTCTTTTGTTTATCATCAAATTACAAGAGCCTATATATGTGTGTGTATATGTGTATGTATATGTATATAAATACATACATTTGTACACGCACTTGGAATTTTAAATGCTACATATATAAAAGATATTTCAACAGTGCCTATTTTCCAAAGAGCAACTCTATGAAGTTGGCAATGGCATTGACATTAAAACACAATTTACCTCTCTTATTTGAGGTTCAAAACCCATGTCAAGCATTCTATCTGCTTCATCAAGAACAACATATGAAATCCTTGTGAGAGATGTGTTTCCCTGTTGTAAATGATCAATAAATCTTCCAGGAGTAGCAACCACAATTTCCACTCCTGCCCTTAGCTCAGACCTCTATTACACATCCACAAAACAAAATACAAAAATATAAACTTCTGATGCATCTATAAAAACCCACAAGATAGTATCTTAAAAGTTGTATAAACTATAAAGTGACTCAAACAATTAACCACTTTGTCAAAAGAACATGAAAATTTGCTTCTTGCAACAGTTGTTTAGATAAACAATCATATAATCCACATGAAACACCATTCCAAAATCAGTCACCTGGTCAGCAATGTTTGTTCCACCCACAACGATTGCAGTTCTGAAAGACTCCACTGATTGACTGAAAGCTTTCACCTGTAACAACCCCATGAAACATGTAAACCTTCTACATTGGACATGCATATAATATAATCAAAGATTCAAATCAAACACAAGTCAAAAGCAGTTTCAAGAATTACAATAAATTTATACTAATCACTAAAGCCCTCTTCAACATATAGATAATAGCTCAGAGCTTATGAAAAAAAGTAAAGAAGAATCTTTAATGAAGTCACTAGTTGTCATACTAAACACTTGAATTTTAACAAGTGCAGTGTTTATGAAGCTATGGAGAAGTGCATATAAATCAACCATAAGATACCTTACCTCTTTCTCTATCTGCTGTGCAAGCTCTCTGGTAGGAGCCAGCACTAGTGCTAAAGGACCATCTCCCCTCCGAACAGGTGGCTGAGCTATACAATGCTGCAAATGTGAAAGAAATAAACAGAAATGAAAAAAAAAAAAAAAAAAAAAAAAACACAAGTCATCACATAAATAGTAGCTCATTGTATAAAATAATTTATTATAGCACAAAGTATACTTGATGATTTTCATGAAGTGGTACCTGTATCATGGGTATTGTGAAAGCAGCAGTTTTGCCACTGCCTGTTTCTGCACAGCCTAAAAGATCCCTTCCACTTAGAGCAACAGGCATTGCCTGAGCCTGTATAGAAGTAGGTGTTGTGTATTCATGAATAGCAATATCCTTCATGATGCTTGAGGCCAGACACTGCAGATGTTAGAGAAAATGCATTACATCAGTCATCAATTAGTGGAAATTAATCAAATATAACATATTGTATGAGACAGAAAAGGCATGTCAAATTATATAATTTGGTTACCATATCTGTAAAGGATTCAATTGGTGCAGGTGCTGCAGGGGAGTCAGGTGTGACAGTAACATCAACATTGAGTCGTAATCTGACCTCTTCTATCTGTACAATTATAAAAATTAAAAATTTAAAAAAATAAATAAATAAATAAAAACATATCATCTCTTAGCAAAATTAATAAAAAGAAACTCCATAAAAGCTAGTGAAACATCAATGACAAGTAAACAACCAACTGATCATCTTTCAATGAAAGTCATGTTTTATTGTGAAAAGTAATAATAAAATTAGGACAGTAGTGAGCCCTCCATGTTCAGCATATGTAACATGGAGGGGCTACTTGATTAACATAAGAGGTCCACAGTTTCAAATAGATACCACATAAACCAGAGTTTATAAATGCACTTCTTTATCTCTGTTAACCATCATTTAAATTGTCATAGAAAATTTGACATTAACCATGCCCAACTTTTAGTTTTAAATCTCCTTCGCGTAACTTAACAACTCATTAGGATAACCAGGTCGCCACTGATCTCTAGCTAACATAATGTGATAAAATATTCCTCAAAGTGCATAACATGGTTGTATGAAATTCTCAAAACGAGTAAACATGTTATGCTGTTTAAGGCACACTTTAGTTCATTTTATAGGAGCACATAAGATCCCTACCCTAACTCCTAAGGCAGACAATTAGCTGTCCGAGATCATAGATTGTGTACTAGCGTATTATCTTAATTGATTCTCCCTCTATGTACCAAAATCAGAGATGCATCTGTTCATTTGGAGGAAATTTGGAGATTTTAAATCTCAAATTTATAGAGTAAATGTGATAGAACCTAATAAATTTGTACATTTGGTGAGAATGCTAGAATTTTAGAGGATCAACTCAAAAGGTTGAAACTCAACATGTGTCCCTAACTTCAAAACTGAGGAAGTAATACTTATTATTTTTATTCAATGTAAAAAGTTATCACGTCTGGTTGATAAACCAGATAATCGGAGACTCCAGATATGCTTCCTATGAATTCAATCATTTCACGATTCAACTATAGAGACGCTTAAAAACTCTAAAAATGCCCTAAAACTGAAATTAAAACCAAAACAAGAAACAGTTATGCCGTAAGGATCATTTCATCTTTAACTAGGAGCGTTAGTTCTCAATCAATCTCATAACCGAAACAGTTGTCACGCACAGTTGAAAAATAAACAAGTTTTTCTAAAAACAACGTCGAATACGTAACCTGCTCAGGTTTAAGACGTAGAACGCGTTCAGAAGGCTTCCATTGAGGAAGCACTACGTTAGGAACAGCGAGGGCTCTCGACGGTTGGATGTGGTTGTTGGCTGAGCTCCGTCTAGGAGTTGAATTAGAAAAGGCATTGTTGTTGGATTTAGAGTTAAGTTTGTGGTTTGTGGTGATGTTATCTACGTTTGTGGGGGTGGCGGTTGTGGTGGTGGTGGTGGCTGTGGCTGTGGCGGTGACGGTGGCGGCGACTGACTTACGGAGGTGAGGAGGCACATAAGACATTGTTTGGATGGATGAGTGTGGAGAGAGTGTGTGTGTGTGTGAGAATTGGTCCGCTGCGGTTGATGTTCAATCTTAAGTCCGAATCTCAGCGAAGTAGACATGCCATTAGGATTATCTCGGAAGTCGGAACAGTATCTTGAAATTAGGGTTTATTTTTCAAAACTAAAAATATTTGGGGTATTTCAATCTCATTCTAAATTTCTAATCAACGAAAAAAAAAGAGTAAATCGCATAAAATTCATTATGTTTAAAAAAAAATGACTTTGACACTGTTTATTATTTTTTGTTTCAATTTAGTTATTAAGTTTTTATTTTTTTTGCAATGTTAGTTGTTAACTTTTTAACCGATCAACCTAGTTACATATTAATCATTTGACCGTTGAGTCCAATTACACGTTGATGTGGCATTGTGTCATTCTTTGGCGACGTGACATCATGCATGATACTATTTTGCTATGTGGCACTTAGTTGGCATAATGGTCTGTCAAAATTTAAAAAAAAATGACATAAAAGACATTAAAATTTTATTCTTTTTAATTTTGACACTAAGTTTTTTATTTTTTTTTTATAATTTTGACACTTAATTTTTTGTTACAAATCGAACATTTTTTTTCAATTTCATTTAATGTTGACTATTTTCCATTTGAACTCATATAAAAAAAATTTACATTTGAAACCGTATAAATACATCTTTTTATATTTAAAAACCACATTTTTAGTATAGATACAAGGCTATTACATGTAAACCATAATGTTATGTATAAATATGTATCATTCATATTATAATCGTATTTTCATTACATACATAACTTTAATACGATCTTGGAGGTGCGGAGTGCACAGTCAGATAAGTTAATGTGATATCGTGAACACAAAGGTTCATGGTTGCTTTAATTACCAAAGGGTCGTTCGTTATATATATTCATGATTTTTGGTTCTTCTAGATATACTTCTTCTTCATTTAATGTTACTATGCAAAAGTCTCGTCTCAAAGAACATCAAACAAAGCAAGGTATTATGTGTTTCTGAATTTTAGATTTTGCATTAAATCCAAATTAAGTTTTTTTGGATTATCCCATATATGTTTTTCGTGTTACTGTAACACCAATAAAATTCAGGTCGAATTTAAACTTTTAAAAACATCTCAAATACCAAGAGTTATTACAAATTTGTTTTCAAAATAGTTTCATATCAGAGTATCCCATAAATCCAAATCAAAATATGAGGAAGTGTATGATCACGCCTTTGCCTTCCCGCGATCATCAGAAGTACCTGAAATAAAATCAACAACTGTAAGCACGAAGCTTAGGGCCTGTTTGATACCCATCTGACTCGGTTTGGGTCAGATGTTTCGGCTTTTTCGGTTAGACATTCTTGTTTGATACATGTTGATTCAGTCAGATTGTCTGGCCCAAATGGATGGCTCAGTCAGATTGGAAGAAATTGCTGACTCGCCCAAAAGACTATCCTACCCTCTGATTTCTATTTCTCTAGTGACCTAAAAGAAACATCGCCCAAAAATCAGACGCCTCCATTGACAACTGTAACGCCCGCAAATCCGGGCTAGTCAATTTAGAGGCAATAGGGGTCGAAAACGACTTTTCGACAAAAGATTATTTAGAATAAATAATCTTAACCAAGTTGTATAGTATGTTACAAGGTTTTCGTACATATAAAGAACGCCAAAAACCGAGTTATAACGAAGAAGTTATGACCCGTTGAAGTTTCGCGACGGAACCGGCACGATACCGGGAAGCGTAAATAGTGAATTTACGATAGAGCGAGATTTAGCCTTAGCGATCTAAACGAAAGTCGTAGAATATGTTAAACTAAGAAAATCGATAAAAAGAACGCCCAAATCTGACTTCGTATGAGGAAGTTATGATTTTTCTAAGATTTAGCATAGCAGTGCACAGCCCGAAATCTGAATTTTAGATCGGTCGATTTTTAGCCGACGGGATCTAAATGAAAGTTATAGTACTCGTAAATACCAACGCGTGGATATAAAGAACGTCGATAATAGAGCTCGTATGCAAAAGTTATGGACGAAGCTTAGTCCCTACTTTTCGAGCGCGGCGAATTCGATACAGTTTTGTAAATACGAGATAGAATGAGAATTAGCCAACGAGGTCTAAATGAGAGTTGAAGATCTCATTAATAGGAACTCAACGGTAAAAAGACAGACAAAAATGGAGCTCGTATGCGAAAGTTATGGACGAAGCTTAGTCCCTACTTTTCGAGCGCGGCGAATTTGATACAGTTTTGTAAATCCGAGATAGAATGAGAATTAGCCAACGAGGTCTAAATGAAAGTTGAAGATCTCATTAATAGGAACTCAACAGTAAAAAGACAGACAAAAACGGAGCTCGTATGCAAAAGTTACGGACGAAGCTTGGAGACTACTTTACTATACACTTCCTATAAATACAAGGGTGAACTCCTCATATTTTCTTCACACCATAAGCCTTTCTTTCTCTCTCTAACTTCTCTCTAGCCTCCCTAAACCCCTCCCAAGTCTACGGAACCTCCCTAGCACGAGAAGAAAGCCCCGGAGCGCCCGACGGCTCCGAGAAGAAAAGATTTCGGCTCGGAAACGCTGCTCCAGCGAAGCCTGGTTTTTAATAAAAACCCGCTGTAAGTGAGCTACGCCTATAGTATATTTAATATAGATTTTATTTAATTATAGTAACATTGCTAGGACCTTAAAATAATTATTTAGGCTATTATTATGAGTTATATTGAGTGTTATTTAACGCTTATATAATAGTAATAATAGCTAGACTATTAAATTAGTCTCGTCAAGCGTTAGACTAAACTCTAGTGGTAATGATACTAGGTTTCGTCAAGGGATAATTGCTTTAAGAGTAACGAAGTGCTGTCCGAGTGCCGACTCACCACCTTTCAGGTGAGTGCATAGTCCCTTTCATCTTACACATAGATATGAAGTATTTTATATAAACTACGTGCTATGTGTGCACATTATCTGAATACTTGCTGTCTATGCTGGTTGAACGTTTTATACATGTTTTAAAGGACTTAAACTGTATACGTATTTTATATATACGAAAATGTTGGGTATGAGATGGGTAGATGAATGATGAGAGATAGAAGATGACGTGAGTATACATTGGCAGCTATAGACTTAGTGCCTATGGGACAAACACCGGTAGCTATGGACTTAGTACCTTTTAGACGTTGGTAGCTATGGATTTAGTACCTGTTGGGAATTGGTAGCTATGGACTTAGTACCTATTAGTTAGACGCTGGTAGCTAAGGATTTAGTACCTGTAGGAATTGGTAGCTATGGACTTAGTACCTGTTGAACATTGGTAGCTATGGACTTAGTACCTATTAGATAAAGACTGGTAGCTATGGATTTAGTACCCGATGAATAGACTATAGCAGCTATGGAATTAGTGCTTTATGAACGAACATTGGCAGCTATGGATTTAGTGCCAGTCCCATAACCCTGGAAGTAAGGGACTTCGGAATAAACGAATGCAGGGTAGATGACTCTTAGGTTAAATCCTTAAAGAGTAAAGAAGATAATGGGGATGAGTAATTGGGTTGATTGTTTGATTGAACATAATAATTATATTATTGTGGGTTGAAAACCTATGTACTCACCAGGTTTCCCAACCTGACCCACTCAGTTTATGTATATCACAGGTGACGAAGTGAAGTGACATTACACTGAGAGATTTAAAAGAGATGTAGATCACTAGTGTAAATCATTGTAAGTTCTGTTTATGCTTATGTTTCGGTATTAACGATGACATCCCAAACATTTTAAAATGAAATAAATACGTTTCTTCGAAAATGTTTTAATAACGTATTTACCATGTTTTTCTGGGAACAAATTCCGCAACCTTTTTATAAAATGAAGTACTCTGATTTTTATAAAGCATAAACAAAATCGGTCTTTTCTGGCCGTGATTTTGGGGATGTCACAACAACTCCCAATCGTTGCCATCTCCCTTTGGATCTCCTCCCTCCTACAGTACAAGCTTCGTCTTCTTCGGCAGGTAAGCTCTAAATTCATAATCGTTTGTGTTTAGATGAGCTATTGTTATGAAATCAGATTTCTATTCCATTTTGATTTTTCTAATTTCTTTGATTTCTACATAATAGCTGACTGAGAATTGGTTTCAATTTCGGAATTTTCCTGTTGAACATGTATATGGGTTTCGATTTTTGTCATGTTCATAAGTGAATGGTTCGATTTGTGTTGCTCTATTCCTATTTAAACTTTTCTAAAAGTTCTAATTTTTTGTTGTTATGTTCTTGTTTGAAAACTTTTGTTTTTTGATGTTGAATTCATATCTGTCCGTACATATATCTGTTTTATAGCTTGAAATCATTTTTGATGTTGAATTCATATCTCTTCATACATTTTTTTTGTTGTTGTTATGTTTATGTTTAATCACTAGTGATGCTCCAGTTATGGATGCTAATTATAACCAAATAACATTTCACCTGCAACATTATATTGGGGATCATAATCCTTGAAATTGATTGAGGAGAGGTTTTGTTTAAAGAGAAGCAATGCAAGGGTATGTTGAGTATAGCATTTTTAGTGGTTTTGGAAAAAAAAGCAACAAGCAAAACAGATAAAGAAAAAGATAAGGGAAAAAAGGAGAGAAATGACTTTGATATTGTTTGGATGAATTATGCAACTAGTATTTGGTTTGAAATCCCATGTTCTTGATTCTTCAATTTCATCTATAACTTGCTTAAATTGATTGATGAATGTGAATATTGGCAATGAATGAATTACTTGGATTGTTGAAAAACAATGAATCTATTTATAACTTTATAAAAATAATGATTTATTTTATAATTTTTATTTGGGTTTTTAAACGATTTGTATGTAATTTATATTTTTTATGATAATTTTTATGTTTTTTATAACTCTTCAGCAACTTCATCCATAATTATATAAAGCAGCAGGGGAAAATGGTAACTTTTCATCAGTCAGCACATTCAGTCAGATCTAATCAAACAACATCATTTCTTACTCGGTTAGGATTTCTTACCCAGACAGACCTTTTCCAGTAAGCACTTTCTCAATCAGCAACTATCAAATGGGACCTTAGTGAGTTTCCCCAAAATACCAACGTCATACAATCATAACCATATCATATCATATAAACAAACATAACAACCATGCATCTCGAGTCTACAGTGTGACTGGTCCGCCCGCACCGGGCCTTTAATCCACCTGGTCCACTCTCTAAGTCTACAATATGACTGGACCGCCCGCACCAGGCCTTCAGTCTATCTGCCCCACTCTCCGAGCCTCGGCACGTCTGGACCGCCCTCTCGGGGCCTTCAGCCTATCCGGACCGCTCGTCAGGACTTCGGCCTGACTATGTGCCCTCCTGGGCCTTCAGTCTATCCGGTCCGCCCTAGGTATGTTGGCCTACAACACGAAGTAGGACCCTCTTGGGTTTTCGAACTTCTGATTCATTATGTGGACTCTAACCCCGGCCTAATCCTAGGCCTCACGTCGATCGTCCACCCTCTCGGAAAACCGTGGTTTGTTCCCTGACCAGCGTGCCTACCACATACGCTAAATAACCCGCACACTCGTGTTGAATGCACTGTCGAACCCTGACAGCTAACAGAACCCTCAATGGCTGATGCTCCATCTGAGAATTTCCAATTCTCCCCCACTTGGGACACTAACTACTACCTATTGGCGGTGAAACCAAAACACAACCCAATCGTCCCTACTAGGTATTATCACCCTTGACTAGGGAACGATTAACCCCAGGGTGAACAACCTCCGCATAACAACCCTCCCGGCATGGATCAACCGAACTTCAAAAGAAACTGAATCCCAGTTGAAAACTTCTATATCTTCGATTCACAGCTACGAGTCATGGAATGGTGATCCTATATCCTAACTCCCCATTCTCCAACACCCCTGGATACTAGCCGTCTGCAACCCCTCAATATGAAACCCCCCTAACCCTCCTATGTTCTAATGACTCATGCAGAAAGAGGTGGAAAAATTCACAATATAATCATAAACAGTAAGATCAGAGATGGAAACGTACCCGTTGCCGCATCTGGCGTTGTCCTGACTTCCTCTGCCGTAAGCTGGAAGGCACGTCCTTGAGCCCTCGGAGGCTCCGCTCTAACCTGACCCGTGATAGTAGTCCTCAATGTAATAAGCCATGGACAGTTGGCCTTCATGTGACCAACCTGATGGCAGTGATAACAAATCCTCACGTCCTGTGGCAACCCGAACCTTTTTCTGTTTCCATTAACCGATTTCCATTAATAAAATTTAAATTTTATTGAGTTTCCGTCAATTTTCTTTGTTTAGAAAATCATCTAGCTTTATATAATTAAATTTATATACGATTCGAAATCAAAATCGCGCGAAAAACCCGAAGTTTTCTTGAAAAAACTAACAGTTTTCGGCCTAAGTGAGTTTACGGTCGTAAACCCGTGTACGATCGTAAACCCATGTACGGTCGTAAACCCGTTTGCAGTTGGTGCCAAGTGGACCCCACCACCGACCATACCCCAGTCTATATATATGAGACCCTCACCTTCATTTTAACCTTATTGGCCGAAAACTCTCTCCTTCTCTCTCTAAACTCTTGACTGTAATCACCAAAAACACCCTTATTCTTCCGAAAATCATCGAGAATCGTCATTAGGAGTTGATTTGGAGCATCTAGAACACGTTTTTGCATCGAATCTAGCATCCTTGTTCTTGAGTGTACGGTCGTACACCCTTCAAATCTGCAAATCTTCATTGACCGTAAACCAATTCACGGTTGTACACACCTCAAACCTTCAAAGGTCGTAAACCCTTCAAGAGGCAGTTCATGGCCGTAAACCTCCTTCATGGCCGTAAACTCCTTTTCACGGCCGTAAACCTTCCTGAAGTGGTGCATTAGACTGAAAACCCGCTTTCCTCGATTCAATCAAGTCCCGGTAACATTCCTTAACCGAAAGCAAGTGTTTTTCTAACGCTTTATCCAACGAAATCAGTAATTTAGATACATATATGTATTTAATTGTTATTAAGATTCCGTTAAGTGCCACATACAACAACTCGAGGGTCTTCGTTTCCAGTTCGTTGATTCGAAGCTTGCACACGACTAAAAGTAAGTTCATACCCCTACGCTTTTATGATTTTTAACGTTTTCAGGGGGAATACAAGCCAAATACAAACGATTATTGTGAGCTAAAATAAAAGGACTTCAACAAGTTTAAAACTTATGCAATTGATTCAGTCCAACGATTTCTATGAAATATATAGATATTTTATCCCTTTTGTATTATGTGGAACATAAGGGACACTTTCAACTAGAAAACATAATTGCATAGTTTTCAGAACAATACACAAACCAAGTACAATACATTTCAGACAAACTATAATAGGTATAGTTTGGGGAGTTTATCATACAATTTTTACCAATCCATATTTCTTACATGGTCAATCATATAAACTATGACAACTTTAGTTTATGATATTCATTACTACATTCGGATAACACTAAATAATTATTTAAGTATAATTATTAATACTCTACCAAGTATACAACGGTTTCAATTACGAGAAAACCATACAGAACTACACGTAAACTAGTTAATACAGGATTGTGAGACAACACTTCAATTGTACCTTTCGGGGTACAAGTTAAATTCTATCATAGTATAACCATAGTCTCCTGAAGGGAGAGCCTGAGATTTGTGAATAGATCTATTCAGGACTGACAATCCCACACCTGAACTGCTAGCTACAGTTAGGCAGGCATGCCTGGGGTGACAAATGTCATTTATCCTGACACTTGAAGAACATCGTAAAGGTCACTAGGTTATATCAAGCATGGTTATACGACTCATGTACAATAGTATAAACTAACCTTTGTTTATGGGATTTTATTCTTCGTTAGTTTTATTTTAATTAATAGAACTACCATACATTACACTGGAGGATTCCAGGGATACATTACTCGGTTTTATTTTAATTAATAAAACTACTATACATATTGGTGGTAGCCAGGGTTTTCAAACAGAACATACTATACAAACTGGTGGTAGCCAGGGTTTTCTAATAGAACATACTATACATACTGGTGGTAGCCAGGGTTTTCAAAAAGAACTTACATGTTAGAAAATATTGGATTTTCTTGGGAAACATGCATACATTTTTCAGAATCCAATGACTGGTTTTCATTACAAAAACATTCTTATGAACTCACCAGCTTTATGCTGACACTCTTTCAAAATCACTTGTCTTCTTAGGAAATCAGTAGACAGGTACTCTCGCCGACTTTTCAGAAGATGGAGCATTCAAAGTCTCGTCTTTTATATTTTTCTACTTTTGATGTATAAAAACATGAATCAAACATATGTAAATACTTAATATATATTTAATGTAATGGTTGTGTTTACTTTGATTACTATGGTGCAATTTTTGTGATACTACATATGACGTTATCCACCCTCGAACGTTTCTGCCATTTCGGTTTGGGGTGTGACACGTCCTGAACCGGGGCCAACTGGCGACAATCCCTCGTATAGTGCCCTTCCCTTCCGCACTTGCGGCACACACCACCGGACTTACAAACTCTCATAAGTGTGGCCGCTCTGACCTCCAACCCTAGAATCAATGGTCTTGGACCGCTTTGGCGCCGGCTGAGACTGCACCGGGGCCTGCCTCTGCTCTCGCAACTATAAATTAATCTCCATCTCACGCCGCCTAGCGGCTTCCTATAAATCCAGCAACGTATCACATCGTTGGGTAGCAACGAATTGTCTAATGCCAGTCTTGAGCATGATTAGATATCAAGTCATCTGAGCCTGCTCGGAAGCAAACTCCGAGCAAAACATCTCCATCTCAATGAGCATACGGGTGATCTCCGTCACCGACTTCGTGTCCTGTTTCAACTCCAAGAACTCCTAAGTTAGCCGCTCACGCTCGAACCATGGAATGTATCAGGATCGGAACATCTCCCTAAACTGATCCCAAGAAACTGCAACCCTCCACTCATCCAAATAAGACCCTGTCATCAATCTCCACCAATCCTTCGCCCCGGACCTCAACATGTTCGTGGCACACCTGACCTTCTGGTCAGTCGGGCAGGAACATGTGAAAAAGCGCCCCTCGATGTCCGATAGCCACATCATGGCTATGATAGGGTCTTGAATCCCATCGAAAGTCGGGAGCTTCGTGTTGTCGAAGTCCCGGTACTGGAAGCC
The DNA here is from genome assembly GCF_002870075.4 of Lactuca sativa. Classification (NCBI taxonomy): domain Eukaryota; kingdom Viridiplantae; phylum Streptophyta; class Magnoliopsida; order Asterales; family Asteraceae; genus Lactuca; species Lactuca sativa. The sequence goes on along the minus strand of NC_056627.2, from coordinate 350,032,780 downwards.
CCGCCCGGCTCCTCCCCCTGGCGCTCTTATAGTCGCTGAAGTTGCTGCGACAGCCGTCTTAGCTAGGGTTGCGTACCTGTCATCAAAATACTCCATCATAGCAGTCTTGATAGACCCAAACAGCTCCGGAATCTGACTCCATACAATCTCGACCACTTCCTCGCGGATGATCTCCCTTACTCAATCGTTTGTTAATGCTGGTCCATCCTGACTAATGACCTCTGGTGCTGTCGGGGCACCTTCATCATCCTGTCCTGATCCTGATCCAGATCCCGTCACGAAACGCCTCGTAACCACCATACTGAAAATATAACTGGAAGATTTCAGACAATCCGCACAAACAATGGGGAACCTAACCCCAACCACACCATAGGGGTTGTGATTTTCTTGCTACGTGTATGGGTCCTTTGCTTTCAGTAGTACGGGCCTATACTACCTTCCCCACCTACCCATATTTGTCTCAAGTATCATCACAAAACCCTAACAATATATATAACATAACGAGTACTCAATCCTCACTCCTAGATGAATGTTAAATATCTCCTGACCGGCCTCCCTGTCCTTTGCTTTTAGTAGTACGGGCCCATACTACCTACAGTTCACTTGATCCGCTCTCTGAGTCTATAGTATGATTGGACCGCCCGCATCGGACCTTCAGTCTATCTGGCCCACTCTCCGAGCCTCGACACATCTGGACCGCCATCTCGGGGCCTTCATCCTATCCGGACCGCTCCTCGGGCCTTCGGCTTGACTATGTGCCCTCCTGGGCATGCAATCTATCTGGTCCGCCCTGGGTATGTTGGCCTACAGCATGAAGCAGGACCCGCCTCAACCCAACCCCATACCAATCAAACAATCATGTGCACATAAATATCATACGCTAGCATGTATATAACAGATAATCATACCGATCTAACAAATCACTAACAGAACAACCATCCTATAACCAGGATACCGACCTAACCGGTCACTAGCATAACATCATCCTATATACCAGGACACATACCTAAACCAGGTCACTAACATAATACCATCCTAACTACTAGGATGCAGATCTAGCATATCAATAAACCTATCAAGCAAATACCCGGGTACAATTTGATAAAGGGTCGGCCTTGGTGCCTTAGACTCTGCTGATATAGTGAGGATAACTCACCTCGCAATGTCGATCTGAACTGAAGTACCAACTTCCGAAGTGTTCTCTCACCAAAAATCCCAAACTATCCAAAATAACAAATTTTGAGTCAACATGTGGGCTATCAATCCTGACTAAGGGTCCATATAGTTCATTTTGTCTTTTCTCTATTTTAGGCCAAGGCCCAATACCAAATCCATGATCCAAAAGTCCACATATGCAAAGCCTATTATTGGCCCAAAAGGCAAAAGCCCAATAGAGAAAGTATGCGGAGCGTACTCATCTGGTACGTTGGGCATACTCTCCTAATGTTGACCACCATCGGGGTGGTTGACCCAATACGCTGGGCGTACTGGATTTACGCGGGGCGTAAGCTCGCAGATCTTAAAACTTCCATAAGTGCTTAATAGATTAAGCACTTAAGCTTAAACTTCAGATATACTGCTCAAATGTGGTCTAGGACCATAAAGTCTCAAACTTTAAGACTTTGGTCGACTAAAAAGGGCTCAATACATGGTCTTAATCCATTATGACCTCCTACGAAGAACTAGGGACCCAACTAGCTTAAGCGACCTCATTTTTATGCCTTGGGACCCATTACAGGGTCTGAAAGGACAGCTCAAATCGTCTAAAATGAACCATGCATTATAATGGGACTTTACAGGGCAAAAGAGTGTAGATAAGCTACCAAGGATAGATCTAGAAGAAACTGGAATAAAGGTAACAACTTTATACCTCCTAGAGATCCCAAAACAGATGATGAACCAAGATCTACAAGCCAATATTCTCTCCTTGGATCCTTGATGCACAAGCTTCTTCTTGAAGACACCAAAAACACACTTATAAGCTCAAGAATGATCACTAGGAGGCTAGGGTTCTCTTAAGACAGCTAAGGGAGGTCTGGAGGCTGAAAGAGATGAGAGGGAATGGTCCATAAGGTGCTTAAATACTCCATAAACCCTAAAAGTTAGGGTTCCATCCTGGTACACGTATGCCCAGTGTACCACATGTATGCCCAACGTGCCACTTAAATCTCCAAACTTACCATTTTGCCACTAGGGCCTCTGTTTGCCGTTTCCTTCTAAACCAAGGGCCAAAATGACCTAATTAAAATCCGGGGAATGAATTTGAAGCTACTGGAAAAAAATGGGATGTTACAGTTACTCCATGCATCATTGTCAAAAAAGACAAATTTTGGACGATGTTTTCACACGCTAGGCATTCACAATGTCTAACCTAATACTTTTAACTAAGGGCGACAATTCTCGACTCAACCCCGACACGAAAATAAACAGGTTTGGGTTGAGATTTTTGACCTGCCAACTCGTTTATTTCATGGGTTGGGTTGGGTTGGGTTACATGTTTCGGTTCACAAGTCAACCCCACTATATACATTATATTTAGAATAATTTAAAGTTTCATTTATGAATTAATGGAATATAGTCAATATACTGTGTGGCCTAAGTGACCAAGTTCTAACACTCCTAACCCCAAATACAATTCTCGACCCAAAGTTCCAGACGTGAAAGGCGTGCATTTGGGTGTTCATTTCATTATAGTCGATGTAAAATGCTAAGTAATAATTAAATTAGAGACATGTATAATTCATATAAATTTAACATGTAAAAAGTTACGTGAAAATGATTCATCGACTCTTTGACCCGAAATCAACTCACTGACTCGCGAACCCACGAACCCATATACTTAAACGGGTTATGTGGGTTGGGTTGCGTTGATGTTTACAATCCTCCAACTCATATATTATATCGGTTGCATTGTGTCAGTGTATTATAAACTGCCAACCTGTGACCTGCCAACCCGAACTTGACCCAATTGTCATGCCTAGTTTTAACATGTATTTAGGTTATAATAACAATTGAGAAAAAGAGGATTCATGACATTGTGAAGGCCACTCTGATGTAGTGGTTGCTTATCCTATGTATGATATTTAAAGTGTTAACCCTTAAATACTTGAAGTGTTTTTGTTAATACTCTAAAGACTTGTTAGACCGAATTCTGCAAATAAAGATATTTGCTTTTAAAGTTATTAAAATGGTTTTAAAAATATAAAATCAAAAGAATGTGTTTCAGTTGTATTGATAAAAACATAAGTTCTGGTTATATGGATCATTTACTTACCAGTAGCTTAATTAGCAAGTAGAAAGTTTCATATCAACCATTAGTTACTAATGGCTTAATTACAAGTGATGTTTGAGTTGGAAAAAAATGATGTTCAATTTGGAGCAAAAATAAAATAAAGTGTCAAAATTGAAAAAAAAAAATGAAGACTTAGTATCAAAATTGTAAAAAGTGAAAAGTTGGTATCTTTTGTGCCACTTGTTTTCAGTTTTGAAACGAGAGTGCCACATAACCAAATATTGTCATGTTACAACGCCATGTCATCAAAAACCGACACGTCATCATGACATGTCAGTAGGTAACCAGATTGACTGGTCTAATGGTCAACATTGCAAAAATAAAAATAAAAACTTAGTGAGTAAATGTTGGATTAGGTGTCTAAGCTCATAACTATAATTTGTATGTACTTTACCCGATAGTAGCATGGTCCTTTTGGGTTGCCTTCGCTATAGCAACTTGACAAGATGAATTATGAGAAAGAGGTTGATAAATGATTTATTAATATATTATAAGAATAACATATTAATTGAGAAATCATATTATTTAATTAGTATTGATCATAAATTAATTTGGAATTAATTTAGTGATCAAAAGAGACTGGTTAAAAGAACAAGGATTGTTTATGTAAATCAGTAATAGTTGTAGTTTGGGCTAATGGACCCTATTGATAAGGGGTGGACGAAAACTCTATAGGATTCCATAAAGATTTCGTCCAAGGCCTTTCATGTGGGGGTCTGTGAATTGCTCAGGGCCTAAGCAAGGGAATTAGGGTTTCTAGTTGAAAACCCTAGTAGCAGCTTAACTATATAAGGACCCCTTGGCTATTGTTTTCGGCCCCTATGCTTTATAGAAGAACCCTTGCCTAAATTGAGGGCCTCAATCCTCTCTCTCTCTCTTGTTCATCTTTTTCTAAGTGGTGTTTGTGACTCCATTAGAGGTGTAACAATTGAGGCACAAAGCTCTCGAAGGTCAAGATCAAGCTATCAACAAGAAAGGTATTCTTCTAACCCTAGTTTGTTTATTAAATCTGAAATAGTTTATGCTAGATTATGGTTGTTGCTTTGGATAATTGATATGCATGTATAACATGAGAAAAACTTAGATCCAAAGCAATTAGGGTTACGTGTGCACCATAGGAATGTTGTAATGCTCAAAACTCATTAGTGGTATCAAAGATTAAGGTGTTTTTCTATTATATTTGATGTATTTGTGATTTATTCAAAGTTGATAAAAATTGTTTTTGGACTCTACCTGATGAACACGATGTGTACATCGTTGAACACGACGCGTTGGTCTAACACGACTTGTTATGGCATGACATGACGTGGCGACTTGTTTGTTGGCAGATTTTTTGGATTTTAAGCCTAAATTAGATAAGGATCATTACCTTAAATTGTTTTAACTGTTAAAATTCGAATTTTTTGTTATGGTAATGAATATCCTCATATAATTGAAAGACAATGGTCAAATTTTAAGAAAATGTCAATAATTATTGATTAGTTTAATTATTTAAAATTTGATCTAGAAGTATTGAAAAGTTTCAAAATTTTCCCTCAAGTTTTGGAATTTAAAATTTGATTAAAAGTTTTAATTTTAAAATATTAAATTATAAAACCTTAGTGTTTTAAAAGTTTAAAATACAACTCTCATACTATTATAATATTAAATGATTCATATATATATATATATATATATATATATATATATATATATGTGTGTGTGTGTGTGTGTGTGTATATATATATATATATATATATATATATATGTGTATAAGATGAGTCAGTCTTACCGTTAGTAGGTCTTATACACGAAGCCGATCTATAAGGGGTACAAGGAAACTGTCTATAAAATGACGGTTGAATGGGTATCCACTCTCACTCACCGCTTCCTTGATTAGTGGAGGGTCGTTAGCCGAACGGGTAGGATAGGACATTAATTCCTCATTAATAAGTATAATGAATATTATAAAGTAACTAAACGTTTTTATAAATTCATAATCTTAGTTACTTTAGAGTAAATGTGAAAATGATTCTATTTCATTGTACTTTGCACATTGCCAAGTCGTTAGTGGAGTGTGTGTGGTTAACTAGCACACTAACTTGGACTAACAAGGGTGGCAAAAGGTAGCTCGAGAATTACCATTGATCAATAGAGCGTGTGTGGTTAACCGACACATTGATTAAGTGGTAAATGACATTGAGAGTGTCAAGCTAATTTGCATGGTTATTCACACATTGTTTGTGATCCTCGGTATCCCAGTCACAAACTTGAAAGGCATAATTGAGATTAAACATGCCATTGAAAATTTCAATGAATCTCAAAAGAATCCATGAATTTCATTTCATTTAAAACCTAATTGTTCATTTTGTTTTTCATGGTGGAATTGGTAAATCGTCATTTACCTACCTTCATATAGTTTGCAATTGGATTATGGCATCCCTTTTCCAAATTGTGAATTATAGTGTCGGGTTCTAGCCTTAATATTTCATTTGGGTGTTATATTAAGGATTGCTTATCTAATCAAAACTTTGTTCCTTTTCTTTTCTCAGATGTCTGGCTCAAACAACGCTTCCGGCTCGAACTCCAACTCCTCAAGCTCCTTTTCTCTTTTGAACATTTGTGGGAAGGTCACTTTTGATGGGTCCAATTTCAATGATTGGATTCGCAACATTCCCATGGCCTTTCGATACGAGGAGAAAGAATACGTCATCGACGAAAAGCTCAAAGAGATAGATGAAACCAAAGCTTCAGCTGAAGAGATAGCTGAGTATAGGGATCACGAAAAAGACGCGACAAAGGTGTCGTGTATAATGGTAGCCACTATGACTCCTGAGCTCCAGCGGTTCTATGAGGACTACTGGCCTTACGAGATGTGCCAAGATTTGATGGAAAAGTACCATCAAAGTGCGCGTCAGGAAAGGTACGAGATTGTCGCCTCGTTGATAACAACCAAGATGAAAGATAGAGAGTCCATCACAAAGCTACTTGCAAAGGATGTAAATGTATGTGGATCGTCTGCTCAAGTTGAATGTCAAGTTTGATAGCCTCCATCCTCTCTCTCTTGTTTATCTTTTGCTAAGTGGTGTTTGTGACTCCATTAGAGGTGCAACAATTGAGGCACTAATCTTTTGAAGGTCAAGATCAAGCTATCAACAAGAAAAGTATTCTTCAAACCCTAGTTTGTTTATTAAATCTGAAATATTGTATACTAGATTAGGGTTCTTGTTTTGGATAATTGATATGCATGTATAACTTGAGAAAAACCTATATCCAAAGCAATTAGGGTTGCATGTGCACCACAAGGATGTTGTAATGCTCAAAACCCATCAGCAAATTGAAAAAAGTGCAGTGTCAAAATTGATTTTTTATGAAAAAATTGTGACGTTTGTGCAATTTACCCAAAAAAAGAAAACTTTAAAAATGGTTCTTATGTTTTTCCTTTTAATCTAAAAATTGTTTAAAGTCGAACTTTTTATGGTTTTGGTCCCTCAATATAACAGACGAGAAAAAAATTGTGTTAAAGTATATCACATGCATCAAAGGATAGGGACAAGTTTGTTCGTTCTTTGGTCTCTCTCTCCTTTAACGTTGGATGTCTAAATAAATATGTTAGGTCTTTATTGTCTTCCTTCTTCACCCTGCACATTGTTCATAGCGTCTGGATCTTCTTCTATCTTCCTACTTACTACGCTTGTTCGATTAAAAAAAGTTCATATGGTGTTGTGTTTTTATGGTAGAGTAGCAATTATGTGTACATTATGGACATCAACCAACCGTGGATGCAAATTTCATGTTTTCCCTAAAGAGGTCAATTTTTTAAAAGAAATGAAGAGTAAAAAATTTAAGTGTAATTTTCCTTTTTCTTATTTTGAATGCTTCCAAATGTTGTTTTGTATGATGGATTGATCATCCAATGTGTATAAGGTAGGTTTTGATCGTACCAGGTTTACTAAGAAACATTTGTTGGTTTCTACTCAAAAATTAGTTTTAAAAACTCAAAAATAGCAACAGAAGCATTTATAATTTGAATAATATAAACAAGATTGTGCCAACCAAAGGATCATCTTACAAGCAAAAGATATATTAAAACATCCACAAACGATAAGAAAATTAACAACCTTTGAAGCTTTTGGATCCTCCAAGGGAAGTTAGAAAGTTGATAAAGAATGTAGAGTGCATGAAAAACTCCAAAGCTTTACACCAACAATTACCAACTTGAAAAAAATGTTAGCTCTAATTCTTAAGCTTTAAGAAAACAAAGTTGTGACTTAAAGAAAGCATGAAAGTATCACCTTTCCATGTCTTAAAAAGCAAGAGATAAGTGAAAGAAAGTGCATGAGAGTATACGGTTTTGATAAGCGAGAAAGAAAGAGAATGAAAACATTCATAAAGTCGTTTCTTTACTCGTTAGGTCTTAACCCTTTAAGCTCTCCATACCTCTAAAGCTTATACTTAATTATTATATCAAGGCATATTTCTAAAGCATGTCTCTCTTAATAAACTAAGTAAAATAAATCAAATTTTGTCTCCATTTGAAATCCACCACAAAGAGAGGTGGAAAACGACAATAACTATAAATTTTCTCTTATGCTTTTATAAGATATAAAACATTATCCCTTTAGCTAAAAGATAAAAATCTTTCTAGTCCAAAAAGATGTACATGACTTAATAAATCATACCTTATGATATATTATGATACTTAAGATTGAAATTATTATTTTCATAAAATAAATAATTTCTAATTAATTATAAGAGTTATAAATAGTCATCAAGAATCAAATTCTTATAAATTATCTATTTGCATCAAGTTGTTTTTAATGTGACCCTTTAAGATCATATGTTATTATTAATATTAATCTAATATAATTTTTTTAGCATAAAGACACTAGTGCAACAGGCACCCTCCATCTCCATTACCCCATAGCGTGCTAAGAACCCGATTCTTCATCCTCTTGAATATGGGAAGTTGATACGCATTCATGTCTTAGAAAATATCATATATATCCATAGAATTTCCATACCTATGAATGTTGCAATCCTCCTGTCGATCCTCTCAATCACTTCTTCCTTAAAACTCACGACCCAAGTCGGTACCAGTTGCTTTCATACTCTCCTTCCATTTAGCAGCTTCAAAGCATGTCATCGCTTCCTTGGAGTTAGATGGTTCATCCATACCAATAGTGTATGATATGTAAGGTCAAACATTATAATCCAATGAGTCAAACCTTTATCACACCGAATGTATAATCAATTTAGTGTCATGTGACACTGATCAGGCTTCAAAGACAACATGATATGTTTCTTGTTAATTAAGTCTTTTGATCCACTATTTTAGTGATATGATATGTTACGTGTTCGTGTATCTTTTATTAAAGGTAGTTATCATAGTTATTAAAATCCTTGATATTTATAGATTTGAATCTATAATAGTCATCAATTTACTATATAAGTTACATTAGGTTATGATGTAATTAACGTTTGGTGTATTCTCTTTGTGTGAGATATTTCTTTAATCGAAAATAGTTTTTGATTAACTTTGTTCTTGTTCTTTATATTGTTTGATATCATATGTTCTATCTCGATCCTTTAATTGGTATCAGAGCAGTCTCTTTTATCAAACAATGACAAAACCATCTTCTTTATCCTTTTCTTATTCCGAACTAAACCTCCTTTGTAATGCCCAGTTCCTGATATGTATTTAATTCTTAATTTATTCATTTTTGTATAGAAACTCAACAAGTTGGAGGCCCCAAACTCGTCGAGTAGAGATGGATTTGGACGCGGGTTGTGAAGTCTACTCGACGAGTCGAGAAGCCTCAACCCGATGAGTAGGACTGACATAATGAAACCCTAATTTTCAGGGTTTTGCACCCTATTTAAACATCTTAACCTCCATAAGTTGGCTTCAATTACAACTTCCATTGTCCCAAACCCTAGCCACGAAACCCTAATCCACTTTTGAGAGTTTTGAGCCATTTTTGTGCATTCTTTGTGATTTTGAAGACAAAGATACTTGAAGAAGGAGCAAGGACGTATAGGAGAAGAGTAGATCCATTAGTTGAGCTTCATTTATGGTTTATCTGAGGTATAAAGCTCCTACCTTGCCTATAGTATTCTTAGATATAGTTTTAGTATGTTTTCTCCATGTTTTGGCCCAAGAATCTTAGTTTGTAGGATTTAAACGTCTTTTGTGGGCAAACCCTTCAGATATAGGGTCTTTAGGGGACTTCATGGCATAAAGGTGCCAACTTTATGGCCATGAAAGTCCCATGCAACGTGTGGACCATCTTTTTGGCCTTTTGAGCCAAGTAGTTTATGCATGCAAGTAAAGATAGGAACTTTACGTGACTAAACTGTCCCTAGAGTCCAGATGTATGAAGTTTGGATGGTTTTGAAGTTGGAACTAAGCCATTCTGAGCTAGGGTTAGGGCTAATTTCTTATAGGATGGGTCTTAATGGGTAAAGTCGGAAACTTTACCCTCCAAGAGGTGTATTCGACCCATATCTGGAATATGGGACTTAGATTCGTAGAATAATGGCTTAATACATTAAGATAGCTTAACAGACTGAAGAACTCGACGAGTTTGGTTGAAGTGTCCCGATTCTATAAAATTAAGGACTCGACGAGTTCAAGAACAGACTCGACGAGTTGAGTGGGAAAGTTTTGATTCTGTTGATAGGAGGAACTCGACGAGTTTGTGAAAGAACTCGACGAGTTGGATCGCGATTTCAGAGTTTTATGATTTATGGAACTCGGCGAATTGATGGGCCAACTCGACGAGTTGAGTCAACCAAAAATGTTGACTTTGACCAGGGTGTTGACTTTTACTTTGACCAAAGTTGACCCTTAAGGGGTTATGAGTATGAAAAGGTAATTAAAGGGAATCTTTTATGTGTAGGAGTTTGAGTGTGGTTGATTTCAGAGCCGAGGACAGTTCAACTACTTTACATCATTTGAGATGAGTTACCTTCCAGTAGAAGTTGGTCGAAGGCACCAATGTCGGCCTACTAGTAGTTGGTTTGGTGGTGATGATTGTCTTTGTGGTAATTTTTTTGGTATGCCACTATCTATTATACCATATGTGCTAGTATGTTATGATATTATGTGATAGTGGTAGGAGGGTGGGATAGACCCCGTTACCGATCGAAAGGACCGAAGGGGTAAGCCAGCACCCAGATATATTAGACAGCATGTGACTTGTGTGTTTATATACTAGGATGATATGTGGTAGTGGTAGGGGTGAAATAGTCCCCGTTACTGGTTGAAATAGACCGAAAGGGTAGGCCAACACCAATATATGATAGGCAGTTACCGTTTGAAAGAGACCGAAGGGATAGACCAACACCCTGATATACTAGGCAATTATCGATTGAAAGAGAGCGAAGTGGTAGACCAACACCCGGATATGCTAGGCAGTATGTTATTGTATGATATGTGGTATGATGGAATGATAAGGGAACTCACTAAGCTTTGTGCTTATGGTTTTCAGTTTTGGTTTCAAGTACTTTCTATTAGAAGGGAAAGGAGCCGGCATAAACGCAGCGCATGACACTATATTTTCCACACATAAGATTTTTGGGATTTATACTCTTACATTGTTTCATCATTACATGTTTTGACTATTAATACATGAGTTTTGATATGAGTTAATACTATGAATGTTTTTTTATAATTATTTAATTTAAAATGAAATTTTTGATCTTAAATTTTCAGATATTACAAGTTGATATCTTACAAGTTGATATCATACAGACACACCTTCGAGGGTGCATGACTCAAATCGAGGGTTTGAAAACTTTTACAATGAAAACAAATTTTCTAAAAATTAGAATTAAGGGGTTGTTTGATATACGTATGACCGAGTCGGGTCATACGTATTTGGCTGACTCTGAGATTGTTTGTTAACCGATTTTGGATGGCTGACTGGATAAGAGAAATTTGAGCAAGAAAGCTTGAGAACAATAGTTGACTGAGAATTATTCCTAATCTACCCTTGCCCTACAATTTCTTTCCAACGCCTTTGAAAAGATATCATCTCATCCTCTTTTAGAGGCAACCAAGATCCTTTAAGACTAACGATTTGAACATGCCCCCCCACCAATCAACACCCTTCTTCTCATCACGCATAAGGTATGTTGATCTTCTCCTCTTTCACTTACGGTTTTTTTATTTTCCAATTTTTCTGTTTTGTTCATCTTCTCAAAAACTCATTAGGTACCTTGATTTTCGTTAAATTCTGAAAATTTCTCAATAAAGTTAAGCCATGTGCTCTGTTTCATCATATTTCTCTTTTTTTATTAGACTTGTGCTCAATTTCAAGGAGGATAGAAATGATAGGTTCAATTTCAACCTGCTGGTAAGAGATGATCGATTGCAACCTACCTACTCGTAAGTCCAATTTCATATTATGTTTTATAAAATCCATGTTTATAATCATAAAAAAAGTTTGTTGGTAGTGCTATAACAGATGACTGATGTGGAATTGGAAAATTTTTAAAGTCACAAACTTTTTTAGCTTTTGGGGCTCCTAATGCATGTTATATGTTTGATAAAATGCATAAACCAATATTTATAATTTATTAAGATGCGTACAAGATACCAGTATATATTGAAGCTTATATATTAAGCTCCTTCTGGTGTTACCCAAAAATAAAGATAAAGTTTGGTTGTCAATTTTAGTCTCTTTTATTTTTAATTTATACATTTCTAATTTATTTTATCTGCTAATTATAATTTAAATGCAATATTTAATATTTATAATATCATTTTATATATTAATTTATAATAATTAATCATAAATTTAGAGTTTAATTAATAAAAGGATGTATTAGACAATATATATAAATTATAAAAATAAAATGTTCTAAAAATATATTTTTTGAAATAAAAGATAAGATAGAAAATAAAATAGAGTTGGAAATGAAATACTATTTACTCCATTTACTCCATTTATGCTTCCATTTACTCATTTACTCCATTTATGAGGGAAAAAACGAAAATAGGTTGGAAATGATGTAATGAGATACACTGTTTATCTTGTGAATAAACAAAACAATGTTGTTACTATATATTATAGATAACCTCGCCTCCACAACCACAAACTTGTTACCCTCAGAAAAGCACCATAATAAAACCTAAACAAACTTTGTTATTTAGTTCGTTATTAACTTTTTTGAGACATAGTATTACAAAACAAACAGGTATTATCATTCTTTTACCTTATTCTTATTGTGGATTTTAAATTTCAACTCCGAAGATTTTCTGTAAATTATAATAAAAATTTTATAAATAAAAAAACCACTCAATATAAGGTTAAACAACCTAGCACGCTTAGATGGTAAATTATACGATATTTTTTTAAAAAAAATATAGCTTCGTTTACTGAACCTTGTCCATCATGTAAGAATTCAAGAGGTTCACCCAATAACGATGCCCAGCTCTATTTCCCTGATGTTTACGAGAGATCGATTCACTTTATAATTTGGCAATAGATCCCTGCTTTTATACATCAGGTTAAAACCCTTTTAATTTTGGCAAACGGTTATGATAACTACAGTTTAATTTACATAAATCTAAACTTAGAGAATAGGAATCAATAGGTAATTTGAAGATTGTGGAAGACAAAACGGCAGAAGCAGTTTATGTATAAAAATGTAGGTTTAATCCAGGCCCCCAAATCAGAGAAAATCAGTGGGAGCAGACATGACGACCTAAAAGTTACTTGATCTCCGTGCACATTACCATGCTACCTTCATCACATATATCCAGAGCATCGGCTTATTTGTACACGGATCCTTTGATTCCTTGACGTAAAAAAAAATTGAAGAGGCAAACATCAAAACAAAAAATAATGTAAATCAAAAATCGAAATTCAATCGATCGAAGAAACAAAAACAAAACAATAGCGGCCAGAAATAAAGAAAGGATAATTAAATATGAAATCGGCCAAGAAGATGAAAGAAATCTAACATAGAAACATCGGCCGTCGATGCTTGTATATATAAGCATATACGATAGATGGGTTAGGGTTTCTAATATCAAGCCCAAAATAACCCCCCACGGGCCTTACATAGAAGTTAGAACTTATTAGTGATGAGGATTGATTAGGATTTAGGGCAACAGCATATTAATTTTTGAAAAAAATTAAATTAAGTTTTAAAAACTAGTTTTAGTTGAATTTAGTTGAATCGTTATGATAATTGATTTCCGGTTTAACCGTTTCAACCAATGAGTCAATCAGTTTTTATAATCTTTTATTTTTTTTTCATTTCCCTACACATACATAAATTAAATTTTGACTTTTACATCTTCAAACATTAAAAATACATATATAAACAAATTGTAGATCAACTCAAATATATTAAAATAACATATAACTATAAGTTTTATATTTGTTCACATACATCAAAAAAATATATATATATATAATACCGATACAAAATATAGTTTTAAATGAATACAAATGCATTAAAAAATTCATAAAATTTAATATATATTTTTATTTAGAGAAACTTAAATACGTGTGAAAAATATCACCTAAGTTTATTATGCATAATGGTTATTTTCCATTTGTTTTTATTCAATTTAATTGGTTCAACCGGATTTTTGTAAAACCGGTTGGTTCGTTCGGGTTCATAAATAGTCATAAAACTGGTGATAGTTAAACCGCTATCTTTCCTGGTTTCCGGCCAACCGGTTTAACCGGCCCACTCAAACCGATTTTTAAAACATTGTTAAATGTGGTTTACATAAGCACCCTCCTAACTTTCCACAATTATATATTATTAACGATAATTACAACAAATGAAAAATAATCGTCTTCCTAATTGTTATATACCAATTTCTAGATTGGATGAAACTAAATGATTTTTCAAAATCAGGTAGAACAGTTGTGATAGAACTTGTAAAAAAATAGTTTGTACTAGTTTATTGGTTGTGGATAGTTGAATTTGACTTAACCCGTTAAAAATAGTTCATTTCCAAAGCAAATTGAAAAGCTCGATTGATTAGATTATCTAAATTATACACAACTTCGAAGATTGACGCATACCAAATCCAGATGTAAAAAAATTCTTAATTGTATACTAGGTTATAACTCATATACTACACCGTTAATAAAACTAAAAACAACATTGAAACTTAAAAAAAAAAAAATAATAATAATAATAGTAATAATAATAATAATTTGCAAACATATAAGATGAGATTGAAATTACAAATGAATATGTATTTTAAGCAAGGTTCTAAATGACATGAGCCGTGGCTTGACGGTAAGGTCAAACTTAAGCCTTGACAAGCCATTTCGTTTTTCTAGGCATGATAACTTTATATACATTAAAAAATATAAATCATATCGTTATAGAATTATGTCAAATATATCAAGTTTTTAGAAGTGTTATATTATCATTTAATATAGAAAAGTTAACAAAAATTCAATATTTTTAGGCCCGATGAGAAAACAAAAAACAAAAAATTCCGCGCCTTGGAAAAAACCCGCACCCTAATGCGATAAGGTGCGTTTTGACACGGTATTTGGTCACCACGCTTAACAAACCCGTCTATGACGTTTTCGTAACGGCTACATCATGCCTCACGCCATGACATGCATTTTAGAACCATGAATTTAAGTAATAAATCAATAATATTCAAAATGATAAGAAATATTAAATGTGAATTAATAAAAAGAAAACGTAAAACAAAAATAAGTAAACACTGAAGTTTTCTAAAAGCATATAGACATTTTCCAATAGAATTCTAAAATGATAGATATTTTTCCAAAAGAATGTGAGCAAAATAAATGCTTACGCTTAAATAAAGCAATATTATTCAAAATAACAAAAATAAACAGACATAAATCATATATTTTCAAAAAAACTTGTAAATAACTACAACATGTTGATGGAATTTAGATAAATACATATTTAAGTAATAAAACAGTATTGTTCAAATTAACAAAAAGAACATACATAAATCATATAGTTCCAAAGTTTTTTTTTCCTTGTATACAACATTCGATGGAATTTAGATAAACTAACTTTAGAAAATAGTTTTTTGTTGTAAATCCAAATTGTCAGTTGAATAATAATCTACAATTAACCAATACATGTATGATCGTTTGTGCCCTCTATTGCAACCATAAAAGATTTTTCTATATCAATTGTGATAATGTTATGGGAATTGGGAAGTATGTTGTAACTGTAGCGGTATCAAGTATTAAGTATTAGTATGTGATATAATCAGGATTACAATTGAAATTAGCTAACCAATTATTTGCATTTCCCATGATGGTAAAAAAAACGGTATTCTTGATATTGTTGCGACCGACTATTCATAGCTTGGAAATTCAAATTGATTTTGAGATTTGATTGATTTGAGGTTTCAACTTGTTTATTAAGATGAAGAAATATCAAATGTTTCAATTTTGACTTTAGCTTCGTTTAAACAAACTTTGTTGATTTTAGTTAGGGATAATGACTTAAAAGGGTAACATATTATTAGTTTTGTACACATTTAGTCCATTATTTTTTTATCCACATTTTACCCTTGAACTTGTTCTTGTGTATAAATTAAGTCATTATTACTGGTTGCTTCCGATTAAGTTGGTCATTTTGTGTTTGGATAGTTTACATGACAGTTACCCTCTTCCACCATCATTTATCAAGAAACCTCATTTACGAACGAAGATCAATTAGGGTTCTATTGTATTTAATCTGTTCTTGATCAGTGCCTCATTACTTACCTTTCTCTTCTCTCAATCTCTCAATACACCATTCTGATTCAATGGAGGAAAGCCAAGTTTTTCCAAAAGTCGATGTACACTATAACAATACCTTTGTGCCTAATCCATTAGTGTATTTTGGTCCACAAGTACTACGTCTAAATGAAGATGCAAACAAGTTTGTTTTCTCCGATTTCATTAAATATGTCGAGAAGCTTATCGATTTTTAGTGCAAGCATGTGTATTACTGTATACCTGAAGTGAGATTGAGTGAGGGGCTCCAAAAACTATAAAATGAATGTGACTACTCTGAGTTTCTTAAGGTTGCAAATGCTAACAGACATGTGGATGTGTATATTGACCGTGAAAATGAACCTATAATTGAGTGGATTCAGAAAGAAGAACCAGACGATGAAGAACTTATGTATTCAGAAGAAGATGTTGACTTTGTTTTGGCAAATGATGAGAACCGTGAACATGAAGAGGATGAAATTGTTACATCAAGCAAAAGAATCTTCAAAAGAACCTATAATGATAAGTTTTTGAACAAGTTATGTCCAGTAGTTATTGAAGATGAAGATGAAAAAGGCAATGAACTTCCAACTATCTACCATAGGCATGATGCTACTCAGGAATGGAGGAAGATGAAGCCTGAACTATGTATGAGATTCTCTTCTCCTGCTGAACTTAAGTCATCTCTCAGTAACTATGCAGTTGCACATGGATATGACTTGTATTATGAGAAGAATGACAAGGATAGGTTGCTTGTAAAGTGTTGTAAAGGAAAAAGACCACAATGCCTTTTCAGACTGTGGGCTTCCTGGATGAAATATGAGCAAACATTTCAAATAAAGTCCCTTAGAGAAGACCATATTTGTTCAAAGGCATTCAAACTTGGGTCAATTGTTACCTACAAGTGGATAGGGAAACAAGTTGTCACTGATATTTTGGAGCCCCCTAAAATGAGTACGGGGAAGATGAAAGCTATGGTACCCAAGTTATTCAACATAAATGTTCGTGTTGGACAATGTAGGAATGCAAAAAGATTTGCATTGTGTGAAATTGATGGTGATTTGAAGGATCATTATTCCAAGTTGTGGGATTATGGAGCTGAACTTGAAAGGGCCAACCCAGTATCTCGTTTTGAAGTGTATGTGCAGCCCCAAAATAATTCTATTGTGGTGTTTGAAAGGTTTTATATGAGCTTTAAAGGAGTTGATGACTGGTTAGATGGGTGTAGGAAGGTAATTTGGATAGATAGATGTTTTCTGAAGGGCATCTGTAAAGGGGAGCTCATCCCAGCAGTAGGCAGGGATAGAAACAGTAACATATACCCAATAGTCTGGGCAGTAACAAATGTTGAGAACAAGAGTACATGGAAGTGGTTCTTGAACAATCTAATGGAAGACATAGATGAAGGGGAAATGATAATGGAATCACATTGATGTCAGATGGAGACAAGGTACATATATACACAAATTATCTTTTACAAAAATTACCTTTTTCACAAACTAACATTCCAAATCAATGTAGTGTATAATGGAGGTTGTGAAAGAAAGATGTCTAAAAGTTGAACATAGGTTGTGTGCTAGGCACATCCTTGCTAACTTCCATAAAAAGTTTAAGGGTAAGTGTTACATTAAACCTTTTTGGAGGGATGTAAAGGCAACTACAAGCACTTCAAGTAAAGTAAGAAAGGAGAGTAATGCAAGAAACTGTCCTTCATAAGTAGGTCCAAGCACTCCAGCTCTAAGTGCTCCAACACATGTCAATCAAGATCCTTTGACTCAAGAGCATGTCCATGTGAATCAAGAGTCTGCCATTCAAGAGAACGTGCATGTGAATCAAGAGCATGCGAATGAAGATCCTATGAATCAAGAGCATGTGAATGAAGTACCTATGTTAGGTGTAATTTGTGCACCTTTTTGCACACCTTTTAGTCCCTTTTCATACATCTATTTAGCATAATTGCTCATCATTTTTATTGAATTTCATCATATTCATGTTAGTCTATAGAACAACCTTATTTGCACACTTTCATGTCTTTCTCAGGTAATCCGGAACTTGGAATGCGCTTTGGGAGGTGTCGGGAAGCATTAGTGAAGATTTCGGGATGATCAGGCGAAGAACGAAATAGTTGGAACAATCAAATTTGGATTCGGAGTCAGGGGGTACACGGGTAGTGTTGACCAAAATGGGAGTTGTTGACCATGCTGAACACGGGCCGTGTTCAACCCAAAAACAAACTTTTGGCAATTTTTCCTATCTTTCATATTACGGAAATCGGGTCATTTTTATAGATACACACATATCAGAGCACATTTTGTGAGGAGATTTCGAAGGTTTTTGCAAGGGTTTGATCAGTAATCATTTAGAAACATTATTTCTAGTATTTGTAAGTTGTAATTGCACATTATTTTCATCTTTTTAACTTTTGATATTGTTCTAGCCATGTGTGGCTAGAACCCTAGTTTCTCAAACTTCATGTCATGACTTATTAGTTGTGATTTCAATCATATGACTTGATGTTTGCTTTTAATTTCTATATGGTGAATTTGATTTTGCTTCAATCGAATGTTTGATTCTAATTGTGATTCTTATTGGCCATTTGAATTAGGGTTAGGTCATTCAAGTTATCTCTTTTACAAAATTCGTAATTGTTTTGTGAAAATTGAACAAGTAACAAGCACTAAACTGATTTCCATTTAACGAATTTAGTGTAAATCTTATTCACACACTCTTAAGCTCCCGAACTTGTGAGGAGTATTGGGTGTTGTTGGGAACATTCACATAAAGTTTAATGCAGTCTTTCAATCTAATTTTGAGAGCGTGTTTAGGTTAGGCTATTAAGGTTAGGGTTAATCAAAGAGTTTGTTTTGGTTAATTAATGTGGTGAATGGGAAGTGTTAGAGTTTGTTAACACTTTCAAGTACCAACTTAGATAGAACTGAGCAAATATCATGTTGTCTTGGAATCACATTGCTAAGTTGTCACACATAGAGTTGGAGTACTCACAAATTCTGAATTTAATTCGATCATTTAGTTTATTACTTATGTTTTTAATTGTTTGTTTAATCATTGCATTCCAAACACCCCTCTGTTTACTATTGGTGACCATAGTACCTTGTGCAAAGAGGTATAAACCAATTGTCTCGTGTCTATGTGGATCGACCCTACTTGCCTTGTACTACCTTTTAATGCAATATAATAGTGTTATTTTGGACTATATCGTACCCCTATTATTTGTTGGGTTTGACACCCCTAACAACCTATCAACCAAGACCTTGTGAATCTAGTACCTGTTAACCAAGTGTCTGTGAATCTTGAGAGTCTTGGTGTTACAGCAATGAAACCTTCAGAGAGAATCAACAAGATACAAATCAGGAAGCATGTTTTTCGAAAAGATGGCAAAGGAGTGACTGAGGACAACCCAATTACTTTAGACTGATTAGGGTTACTTGTTTTCTTTTGCTTTGCAAGTATGTAACAATACACTGTGTATGGTGACTTTATTTTGTTAATTGGGCCAACTTTTGATGTAATTGACAATACTACACTTGCTTGTAACCTAACAACTTTTTATGGCCTTTAAGTAATGGAATTGAATATGGTATCCTATGTCAATTGTGTTTTGTCTTTTTCAATATTTATTGGTATTAATGCATTACTTTATTAAGAAGGTTATAATGGGAATCACATGTCAATCGTCTAATGGGAATCATATTCCCTATTTGTTTTTATCAATGTCCTTTGTCTTTTGGTTATTGAAATTGCAGACAAATTCAATTATCATTGTCCTTGTCCTTTGGCTGTTGAAATTGCAGCCAAATTCAATGTAAATTAGAATCAAATGTGTGCTATATGCAAACTCCATTCAACACATTAAATATAAACCATTCAATACATTTCATATAAACCATCCAATCCATACATCCAAAACACCACAATTCAATACATCAATACAACTGTTTCAACCCTATAACTATGTGCTTTATTCTTCAGCTCTTGAACTTCTTTCTTCAAACATGCAACATCATCTTTAATTGCTTCAAGTTCTTGTTCTAAATCCGGATTCCTAGTCACAGGTTCATCAATCCATTCCCAATACTTACACTTCTTACCCGATTTCTTTGAAATCAAATATAAAGATTGTAAGAAGCTCATTATCTTTATTTATTACAAGGAATATCAAAAGTACAAAGGGAAATCAAGATCGACATGCCAGAGAATTGGGGCAAACTTTGAACTTTTTTTTAGGGTTGTCTTTAGTCTTGGATGTGCATATTCAAACTGGGAGTCGACAATCACAAAGCTCCTCTTTC
This sequence comes from Lactuca sativa, assembly GCF_002870075.4. Taxonomy (NCBI): domain Eukaryota; kingdom Viridiplantae; phylum Streptophyta; class Magnoliopsida; order Asterales; family Asteraceae; genus Lactuca; species Lactuca sativa. Next base: position 350,012,465 of record NC_056627.2, on the reverse strand, counting down.
TTTGCGATGGAACCAGGAACTGGGATTCGACATCTTCTTCTTCGATTTTGGGTATGGGTTCGAATGTATTTTGATTGAAGTTAGGGCTAGGCATAGTAATATATGCAACGAAACTCATAGATGATCTATGTAGGAGTGTTTTCTTTTAATGAGTGTACACATAGGTAGTCCTGTCAACAAATATGGAAGCAACCGGTAATAATGACTTAATTTATACATAAGAACAAATTCAAGGGTAAAATGTGGACAAAAAAAGTCAGGGACTAAATGTGTACAAAACCAATAATATGTTACCCATTTAAGTCATTATCCCTTTTAGTTATTATTAAGATGAAGACATATCAAATGTTTCAATTTTGACTAGAGTTTCGTTTAAACGAACTTTGTTGTTTTCAGTTAAAATAAAAGAAACTTCGTAACTTTAAAATATGAACTCACGATTGCTTTCTAACGCGGGGAAATATTAAGAAGATAAAGATTCATAACTAAAAATATATTGCCTGATAAACTCATCAAACAATATCATATATATTTTTTTACACTTTTCAAAATACATTTCAAATGTTGAAGTGGTGAAAGCTTCTAGAAAATATTTATTTTTGTAAAAAATGTTGCTCTTATAAAGTATTAACTACGTTTATCAATATACTAGGTGTGAGACCCATGTATTACATGAGTTTATTTAAAAAAAAATTAAATATGAAATTTTAACAATTTGAGAAGTTTGAATTTATAAGAAAAATGAGAAAAAATTTAAATTATTAAAATTAATGAGACTCTAATACATTGAATACATTACATATATACATCATTTCTAATAAATACCTTACATGTATATTACCTTACATATTAAATGTTAAATTTTAATTTAATAAAATTAAAATTACAATAAAATGACAAGTGGAAAATAGAAAATTCAAAAATTTTAGAAAATGTCATGTGTCCAAATGAAGGAGAAGATGACATGTGGCAAAAAAAAAACTTTCATTTATTAAGAAGGATATTGTACAAGAAAACATATATATTGTACAAGAAAACATAAGTACCTTTTTTTTTCTAAAAATATATATGTTTTCTTTTAATTTTTAAAACAAAATACAAATTTCTAATCTGCTTTGAAAAAGAAAAACGTGATTTACGTTCTCTGTTATATTTGAATTGCTTGAAAAGATTGTTAGTTTTTTTATTATTATTAAGACAATAGGATGGTAATTATATAAAAACAGAACATAATCACGAGAGAAACCACCCGATAAAGGCATAACTAAAAAACTATATAATTTTAAGAATTTAGAATATATCCGATGGGAGCTACATGACACAAAGAATTTAGAGATCCAACAGGAATACACAATGGGAAGAGTGCATATTTTCATTTACTTTTTTAAACTAAGGATCATACACTATGAGAAGTGATCCTTGTCTCTCAATTTTCCAGTGAAAAAAATCATGTAAAAATCCGTTATAAAGCTTATTGACAATTTTAATATCACCAATAACCACATCTTTTGTTGCTTATCATTTATAGCAGCCAGTTGTTAAGTAAAAAAATAACTCTTGAAGATGATAGGGTCATAACTGAAGGTATGTCCGAAACCCTAAAACAGAAAACCAAAATCAAAGTAGAGGATGTGTAGAAGGGAATTACAACCAAATGAAGCAAGTATTGCATGACTTTTTGTTACCTTCACATACTATTTACCAATTTGCAATAAGATAATTAAACCAAAAGTTCCAAGATTTTATAGTCAAACACCTACAAGAATGAGATTAAATAGTTCTAATAGAATGTATAAGTCCTTAATACATCAAAAGAAAACTTAAGATTACCAATCTCAAGATGTTCATAATTTCATTGTAAGGTTATTTCCATAAAAGACCCTATATTATGACTTTTTTCTTTTTAAACCAAAATTTTTTTCTTTTCCGAAAAAGACCCAACTTTTATGTGTTACTTGTTATTTCAGACCTAGCAGGTCACCAATAGGTAAATTAGGTATTTTTGTTTCATAAAAGACCCTATGTTTTGTAGTTGTTTCCATTTTAGACCCGATTTTTTTTTTTTCAAAATAAACTAAACTTTAAAATTTGTTATAATCTTCAAGACCAAATATATAAGTTACTTATTGACTACAATGAAAAAGAAAGTATACATGTATACACTAAAAAAATGTTATCTAATCTATTATCTTTTGAGCGAATGTAATCTAAAAGAATTGTAAAATTTTATTTTTATCTAAAAGATATAATTAGACTTTATCTTGGATATATATTATGTCATTAAACATGATATATTGTTTATAGAAAATTTTATTATTACCGATAATAAAAAGTTTGAAGTTAATTTGATATTTTTTGGTAACATGGATAATACATGGCTAAGAAGAATATTTTAGCATAATAACAATTTTTTTTTATTTGTAGATAAAAAATACCATATAATTTAACAAACTGTATACAAAATAATTTTTTTAGTTTGTCCATTAGACTTATTTGGTGAGTTTTGACATATTTCCCTCTCTCACTTTTCTATATTATTTTTTTGGCCGAATTTTTTAATCAATTTTTTTAGAACAGCTAACAAACGCACTCACTATCATACTCCTAAACCAAAGTCATAGAATATTTTGTAGTATTAGCCCATTATTAAATAATATGTTATAATTATATCAAATAAATACATAAAAATATTAATCCTAAATATTGTATTAGTTTTGTTTAGATATATGAGATTCAAGTTTAAGACTTTCTTAAAAAAATGTTAACATCACATATGAATACATAAAACTATATTTTAGGAATCAAACCGTTTAAGCATAAGTTGAAAATTCAAATAACAAGAATGATGCACACTTAAATATCAAAATACGATGGTTGATATTATTAACAATGATTGGAATGTGGTGAATGAGCAAAACTGACAAAACTATGAAATTTTGTTGTAGAGAAAAAAAATTGAATAGTTAACCTACTACCTCATTTTATTAATCTATCTTATGTATACATGGTGTTTAGATCAATACATGGTGTTTGTATATCAATGTTATTGAATCTTAAAGATAATCATAATAATTACCAAAATAAAATATAGAATTTCATTTTAATTTGAAAGGATATAATCATGTTTTTATGCATGAACGAAGTTAAGCTTTAATAAATCGGTGTAGTTAAGTATCTTATACAACTAGCGTTAAAGGTTGTAACCAATTTTAAAGTTAAGTTTATTTTGAAATAAAAAAAAAAAACATTTTAGGTCTAAACTGGAAAAAAAGTACAAACTATAGGGTTTTTTATGAAATGAAAATACTTGATTTTCCTTTTGGTAACCTGCTAGGGTCTAAAATAACAAGTAATAAGTAAAAGTTAGGTCTTTTTCGAAAAAGAAAAAAATTTTAGGTCTAAAAAGAAAAAGAATCAAAATATAGGATTTTTTATGAAAATAACCCTTCGTTGTAAGAAATCTATGAAAATGAGAGCCATACGTAAAATAGATATTTCATAAACATAAAATTGGAGCTATGGGTTTTCAATTAGCTAAATCCAATTCCTCAAACCCTAAACCTCATACTCTTAGAGACTTCATTGACCAAACATTAAGTCTATTTATGAAAAAAGTGTTAAACCATACCATTAAGTTTATATTTCATGTTTTAAAATCATCAAAACTAGTTGTGAAACCCGTATATTATACGGGTAATTAAAACATAATGTTAAACAGGAGCGATTAAATGAAAAGTTTATTTGAATTTGAAATATGAAATAAGTGAAAATTATGAAAAAAAAAACATGCAAAAAATAAATTAATTAAAATTATATGTTTAATTGTTAGACCCGTGTACTAAACGATTTATTATAATAAAATGTTAAATACAAATGTTTAAAATATAAATCTATTTGAAATTGAAATTGAAATTTCAAATTTGAAATTTGAAATTTGAAATCAATAGCTATTATAGTAGGTTTAATTTATGGAAACTAAATTAATGATATAGTGGAAATGAATAATGAAGTAATTGACAAGTGGAAAATAAATATATTTCAAAATTATGACAAAATGACATGTGGCCAAATAAATGAGAGAATGACAAGTGACAATAACATTTTCATTTATTAGGGTAGATATGTGACATCCCCAAAATCTCGGCCAGAAAAGACCGATTTTCATTTATGCTTTTAAATATTTTCAGAGTAAATCCTTTTGATTTGAAAGAGTTGCGGAATTTGTTCCCAAAACAAAACATGATAAAATAATATTTATCAAAGCATTTCATCAAGAGATGCATTTCATTATATAATCAAAACTCGGGATGTCATGTTCCGATACAGACCATAAAGCATAAACGATAAACATTACAAGTCATTCAACAAATATATACATATTCAGACTTGTAAACAAAACAACAAGATGATCCATCCATCTTACGCCCTTGTGCCACTTCCTGTAATTCAAATAAAACTGAGTGGGTCAGGCTTGGGAGCCTGGTGAGCATATAGGGTTTTCAACCCACAATAAATAAGTTATATTTAATTTCACCAACCAATCACTATCCCGATTACCCATTCCCGTTATCCTCACTTTACGTCCCTATAACAGCTATCTCAAGGGACCTAATCTAGGATTTTCATCGGGACGGACATCACTGCGAAGGGGTTTCCTCAACAATAGATATCCTAAAGGCAACCATGAGGGGGATAGAGTACACCGGTGAACACATCGTTCACAACACCTACAGGTTATGAACCTGCTAGCGTTCCACTGGACTGTCTAGAAAGAGTCCGTGGTCGTTATCCATACTCCGCTGAATAACTAGATCAACAACAACAACAACATCGAGGCCTCTCATCTGTTTATTACACACCAACTATCTACCCATGTTCTACCCAACATATTAGTAGATAAAAATATACATTTGTATACATAGTTTAAAGAAAACCTGTATAGCATGCTTGAATCAACACATATATCACATAACAGATGAGGCACACACACACATAACACATATCTCATAAAGAAATAAGCAGATCTATAAGATAGAAGAGAGTGAATACTCATTCACACATAACACAACCAAATATATACACATAGCACGTATTTTTATATAAAATACTTCGTATTATTGTATTAGAAGAAATAACTACACACTCACTTGATCAGAAGACGATCCGACAGCACTACGGCTTATAGAAGTAGTAATCCACAGCAGATCTGGAAGATCTCCTCGAAAATCGAACTTCTCGCGGGCAGAGCTTCGACTCGGGAACCGCGCTTCTCGGGATCTTCGGGGCTAGAGTATGATACCGGGGCTTCGGGGTAGCTTCGGGGGTAAAAATGCAGAGCTTCGACACGAAAATGAGAGGGAATTGGCAAAAATACCCGGAACCCTCGCATCCTATTTATAGGAGGCTGGAGCCTCGGAGTACGCGGGGCGTACTGCGTTACGCGGGGCGTACTGCCCAAAACGTCATTGCTTACGTATCCGAAGTGCTCGAGTGCGAGTGTCGACATCCCTCGGAGTACGCTGGGCGTACTCGAGTACGCGGGGCGTACCTCGGATCAGATCGGTGACTCCTTCGGATAATGCTTCCGAATTTTGATTTAAATTTAAATACAAAATGATTAATAAACTTCGGAAATTCATAACTTCTTCATACGAACTCCGTTTTCGACGTTCTTTATATCCACGGAAAGGTGAGACCACGCTCTACGACTTTCGTTTAGACTCCGTCGGCTAATTTTGACTTCATTTTTATTAATTATTTTTAATAGGCCGCGACAGAAACTTTCGTTATAAATTCATAACTTCTTCGTTTGACGTCCGTTCTCGCCTAACTTTTTATCGCTTCGATACCAACAATGAGATCTTCGATTCTCATTTAGATTGCTTCGGCTAACAACCGCTCGATCTCAATTCGAGTAAAACAGGCTGTATACCGCTAAGCCGGAACTTCGATAAATCATAACTTCCTCATACGAAGTCAGATTTGGGCGTTCTATATATATTCGGAAACCTCGTTTCGACTACTACAACATTAACCAAAGATATTAAGTTTATTTTACACTTAAATTTTGACGCTTATTTTTATTCTTAATTAATCAGACCACATAATTAAGCAATTAAGCACAAAACACATAATACTCAAATAATACCTTCTTATTATTTCAAAACGGGTTACAAAGGTTAACCTAGACTATTATATTGCTAAAAACGGCAAGCCCGGAAACACAGGCGTTACAAGATAGGAGGCATCATTGATGCAAACTTGTTATAAATCTTGATGTAGTTTTTTTTTTTTCTTTTTCTCGGGTTGATGGAGGTTTGTGATAAATAAGGTTTTGATCTTTCTTTGTTTGATGCATGTTGAAATCATGTCTTATTTTTTTTTCTTGTAAATTTGATACAGTTTCGTGTTTTGATTTTCATTTTTTTTGTTGAAATCAAGTCTTTTTTTTCTGGTTTTAATCGAAGGTTGAAATTTGGATTTGGTTCAACCAACTTTTATTTTCCTGGATTAATTAGGTTTTATTTTGGTTTGGTTTTAATTTCAGGTTTAAGATTTGATTTTGGTTTAGCTTCGTTTGATTTGGTTTGGTGTTAATTTCAGGTTTAAATGTAAGGGCATTCATTCTCGTTATCATAACCATTGCTTAGGCCGGACGGTATGGAGTGTGGGGAGAGGGTGCAGGACGTTTCCCGCACAGGGGAACACCACACCGTAGGTGTGGGAAGCTAGGCACGGGAAGAGGGTGGGGGTGGGGATCCCGTGTTCTCACTCCTCACGTGATTCGTCGATTTCTTTTCTTCTTTTTTTGATTCCAACGGCTATATAGCCGTTAATATATATACATTTGTTTTTTTCTTAAACTATAAGTACCACAACATCCAACCATTTTTTTAAACCATAACTTATACTTCTCTCCAAAAAAAAATTTATTCAAAATGTCATGATCTTCATCATCCGATTCGACGGCTGTAGAGGAAGCTAAGTTTATTGGTTCCGTCATGGCGAAAACGGTTGCATACTATCAAAACCGACTAGGCGAAACATCACGTGCACGATCTAAACCAAGAAATCCACGGTTGCGTAGAAATCACGAAGCCGGACACAATCGCCTTATAGAAGATTATTTTGCAGATGACGCCATCTATGCTATAAAGTTTCGACGTCGGTTCCAGATGAGGAAGGAACTATACTTACGTATTGTTCGCGATTTGGAAGGCCGCTTTCCATATTTCCAATGGCAAATGGATGCAAGGTGGATAAAAGGTTCCTCTCCCGTTCAAAAATGCACGACTGCAATTCGTCAGCTAGCATACGGCATGGGCGCAGACAAATGGGACGAGTATTTTAGGATGTCAGAGCGTACCGTGCGGGAGTGTGTGTACAAGTTCTACAAAGCGATCTATTTGGTTTATGGGCAACAATATTTGCGCAAACCAACTATCAACAATATCCTTCAATTGTACACGGTGCATGCATTGAAGTTGGTCATTATGCCCCAACGCATGGCGTGGTCAGTACACGAGAGGCGACCACAAAGAGCCGACGATCATTATAGAGCCTGTCGCATCACATGATCTTTGGATATGACATTCATTCTCTGGTCCAGCTGGTGCAGACAATGACATCAATGTGCTAGACCAGTCGTCGGTATTCAACGATATCTACCTTGAAAGTCGCACAATGTACCTTTTCAAGCAAATGGGGTAGCGTATAAACGTATATACCATCTTACGGACGGTATATATCCTCTCTTGTCTGTTTTTGTGAAATCGTTTACATGTCCTAACGACCCGAAAAGGAAAAAGTTTAAAGATGCGCAAGAGTCAGCTAGGAAGGATGTGGTGCGAACATTTGGTGTACTTAATAGATGTTGGTAAGTACTAACGGTCGGGGCAATGTCATATGAAGTGAAAAGGTTACAACACGTAATGTATGATTCTTGAAGACGAAGGAGAACGATATGCCGATACAATGAAAATGAAGTTTTTCCAAATGTCGAAGGAGTAGCCGTTGGTACACAAGAGTATAGGGTGAATAAAAGAGAAGTACACAATCGTGTCATTCATCACGCACTTCGTGCTGATTTGGTGGAGCACATTTATAAGGCTGATATTCAGCCCCCGTTAGAGTTTTGTCACGATGATTTGTTCGACGAATCAGACGAGGATTCTGATATATTCGTCGAGAGTGAAGATTCAGACGACAAGAGTGACACAGGGATAATGATGACGAGGACAATGAGGGCGATGATTCCGAGTGACGTATTTGGTTTATTTAAAATTAGGATATTAATTATGTTTTCTATGTTGTGGGTTGTTTGATTTTTTGTTTGCGTTTTTTTTAATTTTCTACTTATTTAAATAATAGGTTTAATGTAATTTTTATTTTAGGTAATGAAATGTTTTTTATTTTTAATTAAATTTTATGTTTATTAATAATTTAAAAATTATAAATCATAAAAAAAATATTTAAAAAAAAGTAAGGGAAGCCCTTCCCACCCATTTTTTGGGTTTTAGGTGAGGGAATGGGTGGTATGACCCACAAAAAGTGAGGGAAGCTTTCCTCCCATACCCTCCGGTCTTAGAATCATCATTGTCATTCGCAAAACATCCTAAACATGAAAGTTTGAGACAAACATAATTGACTAGATTCAATACAATAACCGCTGGAAGTATATAACAAAATATATCAAACTATTAGTTAGTTACTGGATTAATTCACTTTAATTAGGTTATTAGTTAATTATATTTTATCTTATACGGGAAGATAATCTTAAATGTTTGTGGTTTTATGTTATTTTATGGATTATCCACCCCACTAAACAAAAGTTTACAAAGCATGAAAGGCAAAAGAAGTAAAACTTAAAGCACACATTATAGAAGCAAAGATCACTCTTACTTGTCTTGCCACAAATGGTTGAGGAAATCAACAACAAGATCAACCTGATCATGGAATCCACATGTTCAGTAGTTCATGATGCTCATCTACTAAAACGTAAGAATTGCAATTGCCATCTATAAGCATTTAAGAATATTAACACAAATACAATAGAAAGTAGAAAAACTGATGACTTGGTATTCAACCAGTTATCATACCCATTCCTTACAATCATCACGATTATTCATAAATCATCCTAAACATTAAAATTGTAGAGTGGCAGACAACAATCATTAATCTATTTGATAAAGCATTTGCAAAGTAACCAATAACATAGAGACAAAGAGATTAAGCTTTCGAATACACATGGTTTGCGAAATACCTCATAAAATCCGCCAATTGGAGTGAAATAAGTGTTCAATTTGGAGAAGTGTTTTAAGATTGGGAGAACATAGTTAAAGAAAGTTGTGAGTTGCCACATTGAAAGCGATGAGCGCGAAAACTTCACAGACAGGAGAATTAGGGTTTTGGAGAGAAGACGATTTAGGGGCAAAAAAAAAGAACAATTTCTCGATTTGTGTGTGTCATCCTTGCGCAGGGGGCATGCTAATCTTCCATGTATCGTTCCAATTTTATCGGATGTCCCCAAAGGGACAATATTACTTGCAGAGCTCTGCCATATAAATAACTTTCAGGTTCTTCTCATAGTCAATATGGGACGACGCGAGTTCAAAGCCAACTAAGTTGACTATTCATGGTTTTGCATTTTCACCAATCGAATAAAACGTATCCTTTATATCATTATCTACAAAAATAGATTTTCTTAAATATATAAAATATCATTAACTTAATCAAAAAACTTAACAGTTAATTAATTTTATTATTCTCTTATATCTTTATTAAGTTTATTTTTGTTATATCAAAACATTAAAACCAAATATATACAAAAGATATAATTATAAATATTTTTTTGACGTATAAAATAATAAGTTCAATCTATTAAAAATAATAGCATATATTTGTTATTTTATTATTAATATTTATTGATAATTAATACTAATAAAATCAATTAAATTATTTTGCTAAATATTAAGAACACATGTATGGCATGGCATGATATATATACATAAACAACTGTTGAAGTGATCTGTAATATAATTAAAAGATTCGATTACAATATATCTTTCTTAATAGGAGACTAGGAATGCATATGAGGTTTTTTGGTTCGATTATTGGTCAAAACCGAACCATAACCATTATAATTAATTAATGTATTTTGATAACTATTGTTTATCTATTATCAATCGTTTCAGTTAATGATTTTAACTGGTTTATAGTTTTGGTTATCGATTAATATCGGCTAATCATAATGATCCAAAATAACAATAAAAATAGAAAGTAATGAACCCCTCACATGTCTTATGATCCTTGTAATTTTTTACTTTCATTTTATAAAGATTAACAATTAGGCATATACAATTAATCAAACCGTTATATTCTTTAAAATAGAAAATTTAACGAACTTATTGAAGAGTGGTAAGTGCAAAGTCGTCAAACTGCATAAAATAGGTATAAACAAAATATACGATATTTATATTGCATTAAAACCTACAAACCTATCACTATCATTTATCAAACTACTTATTGCAACAAAAATGAATAACATTACAAACATATCATAAATAACATTTTAATAAAAAAAAAACACTAAAGTATATATCTTCCACTTTCTTCGTACATTATAAACGAATAAAATATACATAATTTAAAGTTGTTTCCATTAAAAGGAAACTATCAAACAAATACTAAGACTCGATATCATAAAAATTATACATTCATGTTGAGATTTAAGAACGTAGACAATTAATTGAGAATCTAAGTCTTTAATTATACATTCATGCCTAATATCCAGTAAGTAACTGTGTGTCATTTGTTTGATGTTGTGTGCGTCGTGCAATAGTCGATTCCTTTCCTTATACACGATTGAAAAATCTAAGTACCGTTGGATTGCTGATAGAAGGAACGAAGATGTTTTGAATTGGAATTGGGTTAGACAACCACGTACCAGACTTGAGTTGGATGAACTTCATCGACTAACGCAAATATGTTATGGAATTACATTTGACGATGAAGATGGGTGGCGTTTCAATTTAGCCAAAGATGGTAGATTTCATGTTAATGTTTTAAGACTAGCAATTGATAAGAATCTATCCACACCTACTTTGTGTAAGTTAATCTGGTGCAAAATTATTCCATTGAATAATACTTGCTTTATATGGGGAGCATATATGTAACATTCCAAAATTCAAGGCCAAAAAATTCATTTTTAAATAAGTTATTATAAAACCATAAGTATAAATACATCCATAATAACCTCTCATGTCAAAACAAAGTGTCAGTAGTCAAACATGTTATCATAAAATAATATGAGAATGTAATCCTAAAGATCTCATATGCGGAAAACATAGTGTGATACGCTGCGATCGAGCCGACTCATTTCCTTTGAAACAATGTACCTAAAACCAAAACTGTAGACCGTAAGCACGAAGCTTAGTGAGTTCCCCCATCATATCACATACCATACAATACACATACTGTCGGGCGATTCTGGGGTGCCTAATCTACCATGCCAGACCATTCTGGGGTGCTTGACCTACCATGTCAGGCCATTATGGGGTGCATGACCTACACATGTCAAGCAGTTCTGGTGTGCCTGACGTAGTCAAGCAGTTCTTGGGTGCTTGACCTACTTTGCTGGTTAGTCAGAACCAGGCCTAGGGACTAATCCCTTAACTAACACTATCACATAATAACATGACATAATCATACTACTAGGCATGCAAGGGTACTGACTACCCCTTCAGTATCTTTCAATCGGTAATCGGGGACTATTTCACCCATACTACTACTAACATGTATAACAGAGCACTCTGGCACACAGAGTATATCAAATAGCAGCAAACCAGGCAATTATCACAAAGACAATTATCTAACACACATCTCCTACTAGTGGGCCGACATTATGGCCTTAAACCCATTTCTACTGGAAGGTAACTCACCTCACACTACTGAAGTCCCGCAAACCCAACCCCTACTGCTGGATGACAGATTCCTGAACTGTCAACATCAAAACATCACCCAATTAATAATTGGGTTCCAATACATAACCATAAGTCTATGCTTGGGGGTAAGAGACTACTCTACACCTAACTTGGCTTGATTCAAGCGCAAGGCCCAATCCAAAGGCCCAAAAGTCCAACTATGGCTCAAAGCCCAACATATGGCCCAATTTTCCAAATTGGGCCCAAACCTTCACATGGTCTCATTCTAAGGCCCAACCATTTATTCCAGTCCAACAGTTGACATTTTAATGGCCTAATATCATATAACCATTAAGTCCTAAACTATGGCCCAATTTTCCAAATTGGGACCAAACCTTCATATGGGCCTTACCCTAAAGCCCATCTAAATATTCTAGTCCATTTGATTGTTTTTGGATGGCCCATTATTAGCCCAATCACCAAAGCCCAAGTGAAATTAAGGTTTTACATAAAATGACAATTAGGGTTAAGTGTTTCTCACTTAACCCATTAAGGACTTAATCCATTAAGTCCATTACTTTACTAGATAAGTCATATGGTGTGATTGGGTGTAATTCACAATTCCATTCCAATGGCCCAAATGTGGGTCCCGATAAGTCCAAGGAAAAATTAGCCTTTGTGGAGAATCTTCTTGGAGAAAGCGAAAAATTAATGTGGCAACAATGGCGAACTGCATACCCAGGAGCATACTTTGTTCTTGAAACAAACGCAGACGACCCATAAAATATAACTTCACAAGTAAGACAACTAATTATAATGGAGCATCCATATAGAGGATCAATTGATGAACCGAACAGAGCCTACAGGGACCTAGATAGAATAACTTGTGAAGAAACTAAAAATTTGTGGTCATTCTTGCAAGGTTTCAGACGATTGGCAGTAAAGTCCGGAAAATTAAACTTTCCCTCAACAACGGAAAAACTCTTTGCTAAACTTCCACCCTCTTTATCCAAAAAGATAAAAATGGGAGTCTATAACAATCAATAGACTCAACAGTCAAACATGGTCTGATAACAAGGCAAAATTAGCCTTTATGGAGAATCTACTTAGAGAAAGCGATAAATTAATGTGGCAGCAATGGCGAACTGCATACACAGGAGCATACTATACTCTTGAAACAATCGCAGACGACCCACAAAATATAACTTCACAAGTAAGACAACTAATTATAATGGAGGATCCATATAGAGGATCAACTAATGAACATGACAGAGCCTACAAGACCTAAATAGAATAACTTGTGAATAAACCAAAAATTTGTGGTCGTTCTTGCAAGATTTCAGACGATTGGCAGTAAAGTCTGGAAAATTATAATTTCCATCAACAACGAAAAAACTTTTTGCTAAACTTCCACCCTCTTTGTCCAAGAAGATAGAAGAATCATTTAAGGCCAAATACCACGATCTTAATGCATGAGTGTTACCTGCAATCAAATTTACTCATACTTTCGTCTCAGAAATGTGCAAAGACGCGACTCTCGCCAAAGAATTAAGGGATTTATCTCTTTGTTCTGCCATACCAATTCCCGGTTATTATAAAAATGACAGGAAGAAATATGGAATGAGAAAATCAAGGACATACAAAGGAAAACCACACAATTCTCATGTAAAGCCATTCAAGAGAAAATACAAAGATGATAGAGGACGAGTAAAGAAGTGTAAAGGCTTTATTTGTGGAAAGGAAGGACACTTTGCAAAAGATTGCAAAAGTAAGCAAGGAAATATCGCAAGATCAACTGTTTATCAAGAATTAGATCTTGACGACAACTGGGATATTGTCTCAGCAGACTTTGATGATAGCAGTGTATACAACATATCAGAAGGAGAAGGTGATGTTCATCGAAACACTAGTTTTTTAGTTCAATACACTCTTTTTGAATAAGCATCCCTCATGACGATGAAAGAAATTTATGAAAGTGATGATGAACAAAGCATAAAAGAAGGTTGTGATAACCATCATGCCTTCATGTTTCACCCTGGACCACCAACAAAAATAGTAGACATGGTCCAATAAGCAGGATCGTGGAAGCCAGACAAAGAATTACCAACCTAGAGCAAAGGTTGTGAGCATGATTGGAAAGAAAACACGGTTAGAAATTATACAATCTGCTATTATTGTGGAATATTAACTACAGGCATGTCAAGGCTCAATTGTCCCAAGTGCCAACTGACAACATGTGCTCTTTGTGCAAGAAACTATCTTGGCAACATAGTCAATGTTAAAGGAAAGCAATCAAATAAACCAAAGGAAGATGAAAGGAACTTCAACAGTAACGAAGTAAAGCTTCTTAAAGAACTTTTAAAAGAAAAGACAGAACAAGTGCATCAAATGATCAGGGATAAAGCCAAAGAATACTATGAAAACAAAGCCGCTATGGAAAAGAAGGAGGAGTTATGGCAAACAAAGGAAGGCTTGTTATTAAGGGACCCTACAGATGCCCTCAAAATCATTTATCAGCTAAGAACTGAAAAGGAAAGGCTTGAAGAACAAAAGAATGAAGAAATAAGAAAACTTAAGGCACAGCTGCAAAAGAGAAAAGAAGTAGAAACTCAGTTCTCCAGTGAAGAGTTTCTGCCACCAGGAAGTCCTTAGATAGTAAAACCCTTCATGGAAGTAGAACTTTATTATTCTAGAAACACTACTACAGCTCCAAAAGTTAAGAAGGTCACCAATCAACTTTATAATGTGAAGGTTAAGTTTAAAATTCCTAATTGCCCAATGTTTGGAACCACCGCAATAATAGATATAGGGGCATCAACATGTTGTATAAACAAGAAAGTCATTCCAGAAGAAGCAATGGAACCTCTAAATCACGATGTTTTCTTCAATGGCCTAAATTCAAGACAACAAGCCACCCATAAGATAAAGCAGGGCTACTACCTAATTGAAGGAAACAAATTCAAGATATTTCTTCTTTATGCATAGGACAACAATGGTATCGAAATGCTAATATGACCCAACTTCCCGAGGCCAATGAAAGGAGGAATTCGTATAGAAGGAGATGAAATGAACATTTACAAAAAGGTTACCAAAATCAAAACCTCAAGTCAAACAGAAATTGCAGAAATTGCTGAGTTAGGAATTAGTGAGGAAGACTTCCTTGGAATAAATGAATCCATTTATTTCAACCAAGAAGGAAGCAAGGAATTCTTAGAGCAATTTAAACCTATCATAGAAAGGTTGAAACATCAACGGTACATCGGAGAAGAATCCTTAAAGCATTGGAAAAGAATGGTGAACTTTTTAAACTAGATATCATCAATCCATATATCACACTTGAAGATTGACCATTAAAACATGTGACTCCAGCAATGGAAAACTCTTTCAAGAAGCATGTTGACAGCCTTCTCAAGATAGGTGCCATTCGCCCAAGTAAGAGCAGGCACAAAACCATGACAATGATCGTTAATTTAGGAATAACAATTGATCTTGCAACTGGAAAATAAATCAAAGGAAAAGAAAGGATTGTTTTTAATTATAAGTCCTTGAATGATAATGCATACAAGGATCAATATTCCCTACCAGGAATCAACACAATTATCAAGAAAGTAGGAGGTGCAAAAATATTTTCAAAGTTTGATCTCAAATCAGGATTCCATCAAGTTTCTATGGAAGAAGAATCAATCCCTTGGACTACATTCTTAGTCCCAGGAGGACTTTATGAATGATTGGTTATGCCATTTGGGTTAAAAAATGCCCCAATAGTATTCCAAAGAAAAATGGATACATTCTTCATGGGAATAGAATCATTCATCGCAATATACATTGATGACATACTGGTTTTCTCAAAAAATGAAAAGGAGCATGCTAAGCATTTGGAATTGATGCTAAAAATTTGTGAGGAAAATGGTCTGGCCTTATATCTAGCAAAGATGAAGATAGCAATCCCAATAATAGATTTCATGGGAGCAGTAATAGGAGAAATTGCAACCACACATCATAAAAAAGATCGTAAACTTCAATGAAGAGGATCTGAAGACTAAAAAAGGATTAAGGCCATTCTTAGGAATCCTTAATTATGCTCGGAATCATATCCAAACGCTTGGGATACTCCTGAGGCCGCTATATGAAAAAACAAATGCTCATGGAGACAAAAGACTGAAAACTTCTGATTATGAGCTAATAAAAAAAAATCAAAGAGCAAGCTCAAAACCTTCCGGACCTTGAAATTCCACCAGAAAATGCTTACATCATCCTGGAAACAGATGGATTCATGGAAGGATGGGGAGGAATAGTGAAATAGAAAGTTAGCAAGGCAGATCCAAGAAGTTCATAAAGAATTTGTGCATATACAAGTGGCAAATTTTCAACAACCCAATCCACAATTGATGCTGAATTAATGCTTGCATCAACACTCGGGAAAAACTGAGGATCTACTACCTTGACAAACAAGAAGTCACCTTAAGAACGGATTGTCAAGCCATTATTAGTTTTTACAATAAGAATAATAGTAATAAATCCTCAAGAGTTAGGTGGATCAAGTTTACAGACGCATCCACAAGAACAGGCGTCAAAATTAACATTGAACATATAGAAGGGAAACATAACACCCTTGCTGATTCTCTCTCAAGACTTGTTAACCTTTGTTTTGCAGAATGCACAGTAGAAATGAAACAGTTAGTAGTAGCAACTTTTTGCTCAGTGGAGGAAGTTCTAATAGTGGACCCGGGATGGGATGATTATTGGCTACAAGCGTTAAAATTGAATCGTCCCGTTCCACTTTGTCCTGTAGCTCGAAGGGCCCGCATATGAAACAAAAGATGTCGGCCATTAGTATGAATTATTATGTAAATTATTAACATGAATTATCACGTAGGGCCAATGTAACATAATCAAATAATGGTTCCACTACTAGAAAAATAGCATTTTACGACGCGCAATTAATGGCATACCCTGATAGAGGACGTGTATTTGTGCGTGCCCTAAAAATTAATGTCAGTTTTCCAAAATTTGAAGGATAGAGGACACACATTTTTGCGTGCCCTAAAATTAGTGTCCAAAAAAAAAAAATTAAAAACGCGGAGGGCACTTATTTAAAGATGGGTGTCGTGGAGATGTCGCTTTATATTTTTAATGAAACGCGTGTTCCCTTCTTTTGCAGCTGGGGGGAAATGAAAATCCAAAAAGTTTGAAAGGCCGCCATGTTATCCTCTACCTTATTACCGTCGTTCTTTTCTATATCTCTATCTCCCACACTCTAATACCCCAAAAACCCTAATATCATCGCCGATCCTCTTTTCTCCTACAATAAAATCGCAATATCACCAAATATTCGATCTTCCACAAGAAAATGTCTCCGACCGATGTCTTAACCCACTCTCTGCCCTCACACTACTTCTCCGATCGATCTTCCACAAGAAAATGTCTCCGACCGATCTCTTAACCCACTCTTTGCCCTCACACTACTATATTATAAAACATATTCGAGAATATTCCCTGACACTTGCTATGGTTTATTCCTTTATGTTTTTGGCATATTCCATATGCCATTTCTATGTGTTTCGCCTATATAAAGGCATTTTATCGGTTGTAAACTACCATTGAAAACCCCATTACAACCATCATTTTATAATCAAGCTTCCGCAGGATTTTAATAAAAAAAGGTATGCTTTTGTAATACTTGTACTTTACAATTTTAGTACTTGTACTTTAAAGTTTTAGTTTTTGAGCTTTGGTACAAGATAAAAATTCATGACAACGTAATTAATTTGTTGTGATATAATTAGCCTTCCCAATATTTGATAATACACAATAGAATTCAATTTACCAATTCTCGCGCAACCAAACAATTTAGAAAACAAATTACAAAATCTTAATTTTTAACATCAACGAAAAGATAAACAAATTGATACGTTTTTGACAATTTTAATTTTTATAATCAACTATTTAATCCGCTGTATCCAAATTTGGTAACAATTAATGGTGATTTCGCATTCCATAAAAATATTACTTGTTACTTGTTTGTACATAAAACATTACATTGTCTACTTCTTAAATTTCAAGATTTGTCAAATATGTTTTATAATATAGCAAAAATACAAATATAAGTAAATTCACCAGTGAATCTATCCATAAATCCATTTATGTATGATTAAAATGTTGAGACTGTAAAAAGAAAATCAAATGAATCAACTTATATTCACATATAAATATAAATATTTATTAAAATTAATATTTTAGCCTCGAGGTCATAGACTAATTTAAGTGAAAACAAGATAAAATATTTATTTGAAAATTGCAATGCCCAAAACGATTAATAAACAAACATTTTAATAAATTTTAATTGTTTACAAAACGAGAATTAAGCATATTAATAAGTTTAAGATTTGATATGTTGCTTTCATGAGGGTGTAATTTAGAAAATGTTAATTTTGGAAAGCATTTATAATATTTAACCGTTGGAAGTCGAAAGAGTTGGCTTGTTATTCCCGCAATATATACGTTCTTCAGCTATCCCGCTCTAACATACCCAACCCGGGAGACCCATGGCGATCTCCGCTCCCCGGAGACCAAAGAACCACCTTCCTTCGCCGGAGATCTAAGAAGCCCTTGGAATTCGAAAGGACTGGTTTGTAGTCGAGCGTTATATTCATCATTCCGCTCTCAACAAACCCAAACACAACCAAACCCGTAGCGATCTATGTAACTACACTACCGGAGACGTAAACACCCCCAACCTTCGCAGGATACTCTCATTCATCTCTCTTGTCCAAAAAATTATCAAGATCATTGTAAGTTTTTGCTAGGTTTTTTTTTTTTTTTTTTTTTTTTTTTTTTTTTTTTTTGTGATTAAGGTATTGTGATTTCCTTTTAAATATAAAATAGTTGTTTGAATAAGAAAGAACCGAAGGTTGATTGCTATTTTTTTAATCTTATTTTATTTTTCCCTCTTCTCGTTGGGGTTTCTACTTTCTAGTAAAACCCACTCCTATTTGCTTATGTTTTGCTAATTGATGACTAGTTGACATTTTAGTGTAAACAAACTAACAAAACAATGTCTGTATTTATTGCATTTAGCCTTATTATCTGGTGTATGTGATTGTGTGACGTAGAACAGGGCTCAGGTTAAGTGTAAAACTAATTTATATGTGAAATTCTCTATGTATTTGTTACTGATAAATGACTCATGATATCTTATATAGGATGGATGAGAAGCTAACATTGGACTCATGGATTAATTTTGCACTTTATTAGTTTTGACTGAATGTTCTTAATCAGAACAACTGAACAAGACTTAATTCAGTAAGGCTGTTTCTTTTTTACTTAAAGCAAAAAGAAAGAATTACGCAAAGTTTCAAGGAGAGAAGGCTTTCCCTATTAGAGGTAGTTATAACCTTTACATTACAATAAACCTATTCCATCATTCCATGTCTAAGGCAAAAGAGAGCGAATTGGCAAGTGGGATTGTTATTTTTCTCTCTAATTCTACAAAAGTTATTAATTATTTAATTAAATAGTTTTTTCGTTTGTTAGGAATAAGCTCTACTGTGAAGAATAATTATTGTGAGAAGGTGCTTATTCAGGTTAGCTGGTAAGTTGATTAATGAGGGGTCATATTCAAAATTTTGACTAATGTCTTTGATCCTCTTTCAAAAAACAGTGCACCCCATGTTGTTTTCAATGATGATATTCGTGTATTAATGTAGTTTTAACCTTATCAAGGGGAATTTATAGGGATTAGAAATGTATTCTAATATACTCTGTTTCTTTCTCTTAATAGCAATGTACTTTACATATTACAAGTTAAAGTAGATTTTTTAAAAAAATAAAAAATAGAAATTCTGCGTACTATCATATGGAGATCTTGAAGAAAGTTGATGTCATAGTTTCGCCAACAACTGGGTATTTATTCTATCTCATTATTGTAGATTTCTTTAATTTAAAATTAAATATTTTTAAAACAAGCATGGGGTTTAATATTTCAAGATTTTGCATCCTATTTTCATTTCGTTCTATTACAATATTGTACTTTTATCTTTTTCTTATTAAGACATTGTAGTTTAAAAAATTTACCCATTTATAGCAAATGTATGTGTAATCCTTAGACTCAGATTGAGACTGATTTCAATGGGACACAATTGCAGTTTTTAACCCCAAGATCTTTCGATTCAGGTAAGTCTCAAAGTCAAAGTCAAGGTCAAAATGAAATGAGGAGAAAGTCTCTCAAAATGATGCCTGCATAGTTCACCCTGTCACCCTCTCGAGGTAATTCATATCAAAAAATAAATTAAGAAAAGCCACTTTGTACTAAATTAAATAATTCATATAATTGTTACCCTATCATGACAAAGATAATATTACTTTTGGCATTTATTTAGATTGAAGAGGTTGCCTAGCTAACATATTTTATATATATATATATATATATATATATATATATATATATATATATATATATATATATATATATATATATTAATTACCAAAATAGGTATGTGAAGCAATTCACTATTCATTCCACATAAGCATAGTCATTTTTTAAGTTTTCATACTTGGGGTTCTTTTTACATTTTTCTCCCTTTACTTTTTTTTTTTTTTTTATATTTTGTACCCTGAACTAATTTTGATATAACAGTTTTTATCCTTATAGTTTTAAAATTTATATATATTTATATTCTTTCTCCTTAATTAATTTTTATTTAACAGTTTTCACCCATTATAATTTTAAAGTTAAATTATTAGTATTTTATACATTATAATGTCAATTGTTTGTATCCATATTTTATTTTGATATTTTTGTGTTCCACTTTACATGATTTAATTATCTCAATGGTATATATGGTGTCAAACTACATTTTTTAACATACCGGATCTTCCACAGCAACGCGCGGATGGTCTAAACCCTAGTTTGTTTTTAATTTGTTATAGGATAAATTCAGGAAATAGCAACATACTTAACATATGTTAAGAAAGTATGGATTTCTGGTGACAATTTTTGTTACTGGATCATGTAATAGATATTTTTGTTTTACTATTAGTACTTAATAGATAATTTTCTTTATCGAAGATCAATGATTGTGTAACAATATTACAATTAAAACCCGTGGGAACCACGAGTTATAAAATTAATTAAATTTTCATAATAAAAATTTATAATTATTAATCAATTATTTAAAATAAATTATTAATTAAGAGATATATCAAAATTTTAAAGCTATTATAACTTCAAATTTAACATATAATTAGAAAATGTAAATTTGAATTTTGAAATGAGTTTCCTACATGACATATGACATAATATTAATGAGGAGTTATATTAGAGTGACACATGGCAAAAGGAGATTAAAACTATTCATTTATTAGAATAGGGATTCTACAACGTGTAACTGGAAATGCCCTGTATTCAAAATTCATCATCTATCTATAATAGTATTCAAAATGCCCTGTATTCAAAATTCAAAATTCATTATATTTTAATTATGTTTCACAAATTTGCAGAGTGGATGTGCTCTGATGTTAGGTGATGTTCAATCATTTCTTATCAGTTGTTTCAGACCAGATAAACAAGGCAAGGTATTTGCTTCCTTACCTTCTTAATTATTGTATTTGTTAAGAAAATATTTTTTGTTTTCTAACCATTATTAATAATACTATTTCTGGTGGCAGGTCTTGAAATATGCATCTTTATATGCTTCACTGCTAAAGCTAGAAGTCATTGATGATGATAAAGACAATAGACTGTGAACCCGATATTGAGCTCATAGTTGAATGGAGGTATGATTTTGTTAAACATGTCCTTATTGACAGGTTGGTGGTTTAGGTCCAAAAAGAAATATTTTTGCAGTTTTGGTCCTTAATTTCATAGTTACATAATGCTGTTTAGTACCCGGGTCATCAACTCTATCAACATAGATGTTAAATTTATAAGAATGACCATTTTGTCATCTCTTTCATTTCCATTTTCAAGGAAATTTCTCCTTTCGTTAAAAATCTGTCATATATGTTGAAGGAGCATAACTAAACCCTAAATCCTTATAAATAGAATCTTTTTTAAAATTATCTGTCATATATGTTATTCACGAAATGTATTTTTTGTGAATAACTTTTTAAAATCTCTTGCAAATGGAACACCTTCATCTTCATTCAGAGTCTCTCTCTCTCTCTCTCTCTCTGATAACAATCAGGAGAGACTTGATACAGATACTACTTCAGAAGACATTCATTCGAGCAGCAAGCAGAAAAACAACAGGCAAAGGCAAAAAAACCCACGACCCTGCCCTATATATGGTCACGGTCAAAGTCAAAGCCCTGGTCAAAGTCAAGGTCAAAAATGAAAGGAGGGGAAATATATGGGCTTCCAAAGACCACCAGCCTCTCGAAATGGCCCCCAATGATGTCAGGTCACCATAGTTCCCAAATACCCTCTGACCCTCTCGAGGTAATTTTTATCAAAAAAATAAATTTAGAAAAGCTGCTTTTGTACCAAAAATAATTTCATATAATTGTTACTCTACTATGACAAACTTATTATTATTCATTTACATTTATTTTTGGCAGTTTAATAAATTATCACTGGTGTGGGGAAAGCCACAACAGCATCTGTTGGGGGTTGAAGAGGTAACACACACTTGTTTTTAATTTTTTATATATAGGGTACATTTCAGGAAATAGCGACATACTTCATTTATTTTACCAATGTAGGCAATATACTTTACTTTTTACCCATAATAGCAACATACTTATATTTCTTTAAAGATAAAAGCCATACATACTTACAATTTCTTACTCATTATGGCAACATACTTAGATAGATCTCTTTACCTATCTAAACATGTTTGATTTTGGTTGCTATTTATAGCATTATACTCCAAATAACCTTTTTTATTATTGAAATAGGACATGGAAATGAAGATGCTGGGGAGTAGGCAGATATTGACCCACAGAGATGGTATCATATAGTTTTCAATTTTGGTCCTTTTTTGAGGTTTGTAATGTTTTAGTTCCTTGTTCCAAGTAAAATGACTAATTTTGGGGCCAAAATTGTAAAAAAAGCTATATTTGGTGACAAAAATATGCAACTTTACTTGGAACAGGACCAGAACTGTTATAAGAACCACAAATAAGGACCCAAGTTCATAAATTAGCTATCACCAGGGACGGACCAAACTTGTATTTTACTCTTCTTTCTAAGTTTGTGTGCTTTATATTCTTCTGACAAATTCCGCCTTTTTGTATCAGATAAACACATGTGATTCGTGCATACAGAAATGCTCTTTCTATTTTTAAAAGAACAACATGGATTCATATGCAGGATCATGTCCATTTTCATATAGGAATCAGGACAGTAAGTTAGTTCTAAATGAATTAGTCATTCAAGTTTGTTATAATACGCATTAATTGGTTGAAATTACATTATTACCCTCTTTGGACACAGGTGGTATTCTTTTCTTGGAAGGTTTGATGTGGCAGTTAAACATACATTAGAAATTGTGGCTTGTAGTCGTCAATCAAAGCCAATGTAAGAATTTCATTGATGAATGTGTGCTGCTCTGATAGACATGAGGAAAATTATTTCATTATTTAAGAAACGCAAATAGAAGTAGTATTTTTTTTCAATGTTTAAGAGTCTCTTTGAAAAATAAAAAGGTTATGGAGACAAGCCCTGTGTTATGTGGTTTCATCAGCTGAATAATGCACAGGTAGTCTCTAATTGCATCTGCTTTTGAGTTATTCTTGTGTTTTATGTCTTTCGCATCTGTTTTTGTTGGGCATTTTTTAAAATGTTTTTATTCCATTTTCCAGTTAGTGTTTCAGTAGGATGCTTTTTAAGGAAATAAACTTCCATTATCATTGGTTCGATGTATAATTGTGTAGAGTATATGACAATCATATTTCTCAAAATAGCAACACACTTGATGATTTATTTATTACAGCATCCTACTTTTTGTCCACCAAAACCACTTATGTTTTTTTTAAAAAAAAATCTTTTCAAGTCTACCAAAGTTGAACCTTTTCTTACTATAAGTGGAAATTATTCCTTTTCCTATACCAAAGATAAGGAAGGTGACTGTAGTACTTTCCCATGGAAACCTAATTGCAAATGTTTGTGGTTGAAGTCTTGAGTTCTATCAATCGGATGTTTAAGTAAATGGCAATTGTTTCATCATTGTTTTGTTGTAATACTCTCCATGCTTATTTCAGTTATATATCTTATCTTCCTTTGGCACACATATAACCAGATCATATTGGTGTACTATGGTGGCTCAGTTGGGTTTTATCAAGGAGTAAGAAACTTGAAGTTTATGCTTTTTCCAAATTAAGCTGATGATAATGATTTCTTTATTGTATCATGTCAAAACTGCTGTTTCTTTTTGACTTAATTACTGTAGTATTATCATTCGTGTAGGGCAACTTGAAATTGTTGGATGACAAGGCAAGGTATTCGCTTCCTCCTGTAATATCTCACCTTCTTATTTATTTAGTTACGTGTTTTTTTTTTCTCTTGTATTTGTTAAGAAAATATTTTGTTTTGAGAATATGAGTTTTCTAACCATCATGCTTTATCAAACCTCACAAATCTCATGCCTGGGAATTTTCCATTATATAATACTATTTCTGGTGGCACTTCATGGGATCTTTGTATGCTTCACTGCTAAAAGCTACAAGTCATTGATGATGGAGGAACTTGATATTGAGCTCATTGTTGAATGGAGGTATACTTTTTTTTGCGAGGGTTTATGATGATATTTCTCTTTCTAATTAGCTACTTTTTATAATGGGTATGTTTTGAAGATTGATGTGGATGTGGATGATGCAAATGCTATGATATTATAATGCGAATCAGAGGAATCAAAGACAAACTGTAAACACTTTTTCCATGTTCAAGTAAGGCCAACAAAATTCATATCTTTCCTTA
This sequence comes from Lactuca sativa, assembly GCF_002870075.4. Classification (NCBI taxonomy): domain Eukaryota; kingdom Viridiplantae; phylum Streptophyta; class Magnoliopsida; order Asterales; family Asteraceae; genus Lactuca; species Lactuca sativa. Next base: position 349,987,628 of record NC_056627.2, on the reverse strand, counting down.
AAAAAATTGCGTCTGATATATGATGTGTTTAAAAGATATTGGTGTTCATAATAAGTCATTTTTTGTTTCAGATCATCAGAAGACGTGGATGTATTTCCTGTGAATAACTTTCAAGACCCTCTTTGTCTTCATTGAATTAAGCTCCTTCCAAAATCTCTTGCAAATGGAACACCTTCATCTTCATCCTCTGATAACAATTAGAAGACAATCATTTGGGCAGCAGGCAGAGCCAAAAAAACTTACAACCCTGCCCTGCCCGAGATCTTTCCATTCAAGATTTAGAAAAGTTTCTCAACTCTTCTGTTGATGGTCATGGTCAAAGTCAAAGCCATGGTCAAAATGAAAGGAGTAGAATTATATGGGATTCCAAAGACCGCCAATTTCTCGAAATGGCCCCCGATAATGCCACCATAGTTCCCAAATATTATCCCCCTGACCCTCTCGAGGTAATTTTATCAAAAAAATAAATTAAGAAAAGAAGCTTTTGAACCAAAAATAATTAGGATTTGCTTTCATATAATTGTTACTCTATCATGACAAACTTAGTATTATTCATTTACATTTATTTTTGGCAGTTTGATAAATTATCACTGGGCTGGGGAAAGCCACAGCAGCATCCTTTGGGGGTTGAAGAGGTAAATTGTTTGATTTTGTTACAAATAGCATTTTTTTTTTCCAATTAAGTTATTGCACTTTGAAAATCTAATCTTGTTTGGTTCTGGTTACCAACTTTTACTTTCATATTTTTCCGATTAAGACATTATATATTGAAAATCTAACCATTTTCAACACTATATTTTCTATTATAGCGCTATACTTTCAATATCTAACTTATAAGACCTTATATTTTTAATTTTTCTTCTTTTTGGTCATTTTACTTTGAAGTGGATTTTTTTTCCTATTAAGCAACTGTACTTTCAATTATCTTTTCATATTATCAAAATCTACTCAATTAAAACATTGTTTTTTCAACTATGTTTACTCGCTTTGCATTTTAAAACTCTAACCTGAAAAGACATTGTAAATTGAAAATCTAAACATGTTTGATATTGGTTAGAGTTTATGTCATATTACTTTCTCTTGTAACTTTCATTTCCTATAAAGACATGGCATTCCAAAGTAGTCATTGCACTTTTATTTGTACATCTAAGGTCCCTAAACAAAAAATATTATTACTGATATTTTAATAAATAAAAAACAAATCTAAACGTAATAAATACTTACTGCTTGTTTATTAATCCCCAAATCCCCAAACTTCAACCTTTTTGCGGGAGATCGAACCTAAAAAGCTTGAGATATTAAACCCTTCAACATAGAAATCGACTTCAAAACCCTTTAAATGGAATTCCTAAAACTCCAACCACTGAAAAACAAAATAAAAACCCACCTCTAAGTTTATAAGATGAAACAAAATATCGAGATCAAACACTTTAGTAGGAAATCCAAAATCTAGCCACCCCAAATCTTAAAAATTACAAAGCTAAAATCAATATGGAAATGTTTCTTAAGGCGTTGTACTTCTAATCTTCTTTCTATTAAAGCATTTTATCCCATTAAAACCTTTATTATTATACTTTGAATATCTACCAAATTATAAGATTATACTTTCAAACTTGAACCAATTTAAATATTTACTTCTAACTTTTCTGTTTTAAGATATTTACTTTTCCAACAGGGACCAAATTTACAGTTTACTTAACACTTAATTTTTTTCCGATTAAGACATTTTACTTTTATTATTTCTTGTATTAAGACACTGTGTAAATAAATTGTAACCAATTATAGCATTATATCTTCAGTATCTAACCTATTAAGACATTGTATATTTTATTTTACTTCCCAAGATATCGTGGTTTGAAAGATTACAGTTTATAATTTTCTTATTGAGATGTACATATCAAAGGTAACGACATATAGCACTCTATACTTACAAAACGTTGTACCTTTCAATTCTTTTTCTAATTAAAACATTGCATATAAGGGCATCACTTTTCATCTTGATGACATTGCTATAATTGGATAGATTTTCCAGGGCTACTTACTACAAAGATGAAGTGCAAATTAATGTATGTATAATCCTTAGACTTAGATTGAGACTGATTTCAACATACTTCATCTATATCATATGTGAAATTTTTTGTTACTGGATCATATGTTAATACTTTAATACTACATATTTTGTTTTACTATTAGTACTTAATAGATAGATAATTTTCATTATCGAATATCAATGATTCCGTAACAATATTTTAAAACAATATATGAATGCTTTATCTATCTATCTGTTTTTTAGTAATATTACAATTTTGGTCCTCGTTTTGAGCTTTGTAATGTTTTTGATCCTTGTTCCAAGTAAAATGACAATAATGCTATGACCAAAACTTCAAAAATTATTGTTACAAGAATCTCAAATAAGACTACCCAATTCATAATTCATTAATTAGCTATAATCAGGGACCAAAAGTGTATTTTACTCTTCTTTATAAGTTTGTGTGCTTCTGATAAGTTCCACCTTTTTTGTATCAGATAAAACATGTGATTTGTGCATAATACATAAATGGTGTTTCTATTTTTTTAAGAATAACATGGATTCATATGTCCATTTTCATATAGGGCAGTAAGTTAGTTCTAAATGAACTACTATTTATTAAAGTTAGGTGAGCAGATAAAGAAGGCAAGGTATTCATTTGCTTCCTCACCTTGTTAATTATTTAGTTTCTCTTGTATTTGTTAAGAAATTTTTTTGTTTTCTAACCATCATACTTTATCAAAACACTATCTTATGCCCCGAGATTTTTCCATTTTATTTAAGCATGCCATTAGCTCTTTTAGTAAAGTTGACCAGTATCTTCATCTTGTTTCTTTAAATCTAATTCATTCCTCATCACACAAGTTCTTTGAGAAGTCAAAGTCTGAAGAAAGAGAAAACAAAGAAATCATTTGCATGGTTTTCATTTAATCATATTATTTGTTTAACTTACAAGCGCTCTGCACAACAGCAAGTAACCTTGATTTTAGATGTGAATTTTGTCTCCATCTTTTAAGTGAAATTTCTCTAAATAAATTTCATATTTCTTTGGAATTCTTTTTGCCTCCCTTGACCCTTTCCAGTTTCATTAGTCATGTTTATGATGACAGGGCCTTGAAGCAGTCCAAGTTTCCTTTTTTTTTTTTTGGCATTGCTAAATTTGGTAACCTATTTTGATAGTTTTTTCAATGGGTACATAACCCTTTTTTTGTTTTTCTTTTTCAAAAAAGTGTTGCAATGATAAAGTATTTGAGATAGTAAACCTGGATTGGATGATGTGACAATTTGTTTGTCAAAGGTTAGCTAGCAAGTCTTTGTTCCATTTGGTGACATACTTCATTATATTTTAATTATGTTTCACAAATTTGTAGAGTGGATGTGCTCTGAAGTTAGGTGATGTTCAATCATTTCTTATCAGTTGTTTCAGACCAGATAAACAAGGCAAGGTAATCGCTTCCTCACCTTCTTAATTATTGTATTTGTTAAGAAAATATTTTTTTGTTTTCTAACCATTATACTTTATCCATTATTAATTATACTATTTCTGGTTGCCTGAGAAAGATATCGTGGGTTGAAAGATTAGGTTAAAATTTTCTTATTGAGATGTACTTTCAATTCTTTTTCTAATTAAAACATTGCATTGAAAATCTAACATATTTAGATATTGTACCTTTATTTTTTTTTTCTATTTTGACATTGTACTTTGAAATCTAAACACTTTAGACATCGTGCTTTTACTTGATACCACTTGTAACATTATACTTCCAAAATTTTCTTATATTAAAACAATTTACTTTGAAAATCTAACCATTTATAACATTATACTCTCAATTATAGTATATTATATTTTGGTATGTTTGATTGTAGGTTGAAGTATGCACACACAGTTGCACGGTTTTTTTTCCTGAATGATTTTTTTTCCCGAATGATGAAGCAATGAATTTACTATGAAGTGTTCCATGTCTGAGTTTTAGAGTTAAAAGAAACGGATTATGAGAAATGAATAAAAAGTTGATATTGAGGGTAAATTTGATTAAAATATTTTTTTTTGTGATCCTAATAGCATCTTAAGAAGTACATAAACATTTTAGTTATAAAGTTATATAAAAAGAAGTCTAATTTTCATGCATGAAACATCATATAACTTATATCTAAAACTAAGAACTCCAAAACGGAACTTAGAATTGATTTTTCAATAAATTGTAACAGTTAAAAAGCATCTATCATTAAGTCTAAAAAGATTGACAAATAAGTTATTTTCTCGAAAAAAAATTATTATTTCTATTTTATTCGTTAAAATCATTTTATGTTATGATTTTATCTAAATTAATGATTCTGTGACCATTTTATAGCTATGAATTTAATTCAAATGTCCATTAAAATCATTGCAGTTACCTCGTTTTTATAGGTTTAGGATCAAATATGAATCACAAATATTGTGTGAATGTGATAGCATGTACAAAATAATTACATGTTAATTAATCATAAATGCAAATATGATATTTTATTAAGAGAGAGAAATCAAAATGACCTACATTTTAGGCAACTAATTCAATTTAATTAATAAAAATCAATTCAAATTTCGGTCGGATTTTATTAAATATATTCAAACTAAATTTGATTTTTTGAGAATACGAATTCATTCAACACATTCCAGTTCATTATCATATATTTTGTTTTCATTCTTAGTTCTTAAAGAATACGAATTCATATAAGTTAATCATCCATTTCGCTCTCATATATTTTGTTTTCATTCTTAAAGAATATAACTTCATTTAAGTGATCTTTTTTATAGTTAACATTCTTAAAGAATACAAAGTCATATATAAGTTAATCATATTAAGACTGTACTGTATTATTTAAAGAATCGATAATCTGTTAATCATAAATTCAAACCACCGGTTATTAATTATAAGCATTCTTAAAGAATATTTGGCACATGTGTAAATGAGAATGAAATTATTGAAAGAATCAAGTTTTATTTTATAATATCCATTTTTGACACAATGTTTGACATATTTATATAAAAAATTAGAAAACAGTGAATGTATATATTATTGTAAAAATAACATTATTGTCATAGGCATTCTCGATCTTTTATGGTCCATTATTTTGTATTATGTTCTTTAAGAATAAGTTTCAATTCTATGTTTCATTCTCCAATAATCAGTTTCATTTGTTTCTTCCGTTCTTCAAGAATCTCTGGACAAAATTTGCGACCTGCGATTCATAAAAAAATACAATGACTTTGCATTTATTTTAGAATTATTATAGCAAATCCTATCTGATGAAAATTTGGAAACGATTGACATGTTCAAAAGGAAACCTTATTCATTCCAAATATATAACATATTTAATTAATAGCAAATAAATATATCATATGCAAAATACTAAAATTACTCTTCTATATTGATTGGACAACAACTGGTCACACATTCACACAGAATTTGTTGGTTATATATGATGCTAACTATATATATATATATATATATATATATATATATATATATATATATATATATATATATATATATATATATATATATATATATATAGGGTTAGGTTATTTTGTTTTCATTATCTATTGTGTGCATGTATGATTGATTCTGGACCAATCATTTTAGTTATTTTAAGAAAGTAATTAATGCATATTACATGTTGAAGATATAATGGATATTAATTACATCTTCAACATTTAATATGCATTAATTACTTTCTTAAAATAACTAAAATGATTGGTCCAGAATCAATCATACATGCACACAATAGATAGTGAAAACATTTGAACCTAACTCTCTCTCTCTCTCTCTCTCTCTCTCTCTCTCTATATATATATATATATATATATATATATATATATATATATATATATATATATATAAAGTAGGGGTGAGCAAAAACCGCACCGCAACTAAAATTAACTGCAAAAACCGCAACCGAAAAACCGCAACCGCAATAAAAACCGATGGTGAGGTTTTCTGTTTTTCAAAAACTGCAAATTTGCGGTGCGGTGCGGTTATTAGTTTCCAAAAACCGCAAAAAAACCGCACCGCACCGCATATATTATATACAATTTTTTTTTATCAATTATTAGTTTATTAAATATTAAAAATAAGACAAGTTTCATGAATGAAAGACAAATAAAATACTAAAAAACAAAAGTGTTGGTTTTTTTTATGTTTAACTTTGAAAAATGATGAAATTAGACAATTTTAAGATATTTATTGTTAATTACTAATGATTTGACGTTTTTAAGATATTAGTTGTTTGTGGTTTAAGTTAAATAGTTAATTGTCTTATACCTTATGTTTTTTTTATTATTACAAGTAATATGTTTGAATTCTTAAAACTATTTGAGCTCTAAACTGTGGTTAAAAACCACACAAATTAATCGCACCAAATCCATGCGGTTAATAACCACAACACTGAAAAAACAAAACCGCACCGCAAAAATAACCGCACCATGCGGTTTTGAAAATGGATTAATCGCATTTGCGGTTAGTGGTGAGGTTTTGGCTAATAACCGCACCGAACCGCACCGCGCTCAGGCCTAGTATAAAGTGATGGGATGTTTACGTTGGAATATGTATTTTATCATCTTGAATTGTGTGCCAAAGGATAAAGTTGGAGATTTCGGACTATTGGCCATCGAAATCCTTTGATTTCGGACTAGAAGTCCAACCGAGAACCCATAGGACACCGAAATCTCGCATGATTTCGGTCTAGGCTGCAATTTCGGTCGGCAGGGTTTGCGGTCAAGAGGTTTGCAATCCGAAGGATGGGCTCTCACAGGGGGTTTTCGGTCCGAAGGGTAGAACCATCTAAAGTATGTTTTCGGTTCTAATTGGCCACAATTTGTGTTCTCGGTCTAAGTGGTTTTTAATTCTAAAAATCGACAACCTCTAAAGTAAGATTAAATTTTATATATTATCCTTTATGAGTAAATAAATTGACTTTTAATTTCACTTGTTTGACCTTTATTGACTCTCTTTGACTTTTATTTACTTTCTTTGATTTTCATTGACTTGAAATAACAGGTTGTTACAAGCAAACCTCAAACTTCAAGCTCCTTCAAAAGAATACCAAGAAATCACTCTTCAAGCTCACTCACACTCAAACATGGGAGATGATGCACGAAACTAGGGTTTATGTACAGAGGGGACCGACAAGGAGGTCGTGCAAAGGCTATAAAGCCTTTAAATAAGGTGCAACACCCTAAAAATTAAGGTTTCATATTGAGGCTCCTTGACTCGCTGAGTTTGCCCATTATTATCCGCAGCCAATGCCACTTCAACACGACGAGTTGAAGCCTTCCAACTCGTCGAGTTGCCAAGGAAAACATGACTAAAGATTTAAATTTCATACCTGAGGATTGGGATGTTACAACTCTCCCCCACTTGGACTAGGCTTTATCCTCGAAGCCTTTTGCGGTAAACAACTTCGGGTAATGCTCCCGTATCTCTGCCTCTGGCTCCCAGGTCCACTTAGAGCCCCTCCGATGTTGCCAACGTACCTTTACCAAAGGTATTTCCTTGTTACGCAAAATCTTCACTTTCTTCTCCAGGATAACTATCGGCCTCTCGACATAGTTCAGGCGCTCATCAGCCTGAATATCATCCAATGATACCACTGCATCCTCGTCCAATACGCACTTTCACAACTGCGAAATGTGGAAAGTGCTATGAATCTGATTAAGCTCCTTCGGAAGATCCAATCTATAAGCCACCTTGCCAACCATGGCAATAACCCGGAATGGTCCAATATATCGGGGGCCCAACTTCCCATTTCCAAGGTGAGGCCTTTAGCAACATCATATCACCGACCTGAAACTCCAACTTAGATCGGCGTCGGTCGGCATAGCTCTTTTGCCGACTCTAAGCAGTCTGCAATCTCTGTCTGATCTACTGAATTATCTATGTAGTCTGCAGAACCACCTCGGTCCGACCCATGACTTTGTGACCAACTTTCCCTCAATAGACCGGGTTGCGACATCTCCTCCCATACAGGAGCTCAAAAGACAGAGCACCAATGCTAAAATGGAAGTTGTGGAGAACTCTGCAAGAGGTAGGTAGGAGTCCCAGCTCCTGTCAAAATCAATAACACATGATCGCAACATATCCTCGAGAATCTGGATGGTCCGTTCACTCTGGCTGTAGGTCTGCGGATGATAAGCTGTGCTGAAAATGAATGTAGCCTCGTGCCCAGTTCTTCATGAAACTTCTGCCAAAATCGGGAGGTGAACCGAACATTACGGTCTGAAACAATAGAAACCGGAACCCCATGGCGAGCAACGATCTCGTGAATATACCATTAGCCAACTGTTGGATTAGGTGTCTAAGCCCATAACTATTTTGGTATGTACTTGATTTGATTATGAGCATGGTCCTTTTTGGTGTTCTCCACTCATGCAACTTGATAGGATAACAAGAGGAAAAAAAGTAAACTTTATTATATGAATAATAAATTAGTACTAAAAATGGTTTTATTAATATATTACAAGATTACTATATTATTAATTAGTATTGATCAGAAATTAATTTGGAATTAAGTTGGTGATCAAAAGAGACTGATTAAATAAAGGGGACTGATATTGCAATTATCTGATAGTTGCTAGTTGGGCTATGGATTCCTAATAGAAGGGATTGGACAAAATCTATGGAAGCCCATAAAGATTTCGTCTAAGGGGGCCTTCTAGAAGGGCTCCATGGATTGCATAAGGCCTAAGCAAGAAAATTAGGGTTTCCACCATAAAACCGTAATAGCCTCAGCTATAAATATACCCCTTAGGATGTGGAATTGGGCTCTATGTCTTCTTTGAGTTGCCCTGGCCGATTTCACCTCTCTCCTAAGTCATCTTCTTGCATTGAGTGTCTGTGACTCCATTAGAGGTGCAAAACTTAGGGCACTAGGCTTTCAGAAGTCAATATCAAGAAGGATTAAACTTGTTATTGCTACATAACAAGAGAGGTAAAGATTCTAACCCTATTCATATGTGATTTTCGATATATGTGCTAGTCATAGGGTTATTGCTTTGGTATTCATAGTTGTATGTTCAAATTAGAAAAACCTAGATCCAAAGCAATTAGGGTTGCATGTGCACCATAACAATGATGTTATGCTCAAAACCCAACAGTGGTATCAGAGTGTAGGTCATTTTTTTATTTGAATAGATGCAAAAGCGAACTGCCAAAGGATCAAAAAGTCGAAATTTTGTTGTCTGACATGTCTACTCGACGAGTCTATGCCTGGACTCGACGAGTTCTAGAGTGGACTCGATGAGCAAAGTGATATGTTGTCGGATTTTTCGATTTTTTGGTCAGATTTTTATTATGATAATTACCAAAACTCGTTTTTATTGTCTAAAATCGATTTTTAGGATTGGTATGTGATATCCTTATCAAAATTGATGGATTTGGTTAAATATGGATAATATAGGAATATTATGATTCAAATATTTAACCTAGTAATTTTGAAAAGTTTTAAATTACACCTTTTTGGTTTTTATAGTTTAAATTTGAAATTAAAAGTTTTAGTTTTTTAAAAAATAAATAAATAGTTAAACTATAACATTTTGAAAGGTTTCAAAATTTATCCTCAAGTTTTGGAATTTATAATTTAATTAAATGGTATTAATTTTGAAATATTAAATTTTAAAACCCTAGTGTTTTGAAAAGTTCAAATTACACCCTTATGGATTTTATTAAATTAATTAAGAGTTTAATTAAAAGTGAGAATTAATAAATCCATAATTATATGGTTTAAGTTTAATTAAATTAAAAGTCTAATTTATTAATAGATTAAACCACTTAGTATTTTAAAAGTGTAAAATACAACCTTATACTATATAAAATTAAGAATCTAATATGTGAGATCCCCAATTTCACGACCAGAAAAAACCGATTTAGTTTATGCTTTTATAATAAAATCAGAGTAATCCTTTGATTAAAAGTATTGCAAAATTTGTTCCCAAAATAAAAATATGATAAAGATTTATCAAATCATTTCCGTAGAAATGTATTTCATTAAAAAGACTCGGGATGTCATGTTCGATACAGATCAAAAGCATAAATAGTACATTATAAGCGTTACAACAGTTATTTACAACTATTGGCCTATAATCCAAAAATCCCTCATCATCATCCAAATTATGCTTTGGGTCCACTACCTGTAAAACAGAAAGCTGAGTGAATCAGGCTTGGGAGCCTGGTGAGCATATAGGGTTTTCAACCCACAAATAATAATAAATTTATTAATTTCATCGACCAATAATAAATTTATTGATTTCATCAACCAACGATAACCCTAATTACCCATTCCCGTTATCCTCACTTTACGTCCCTAAACACCTATACAAATTGTGACATCCCTATTTTCACGGCCAGAAAAGACCGATTTTGTTTATGCTTTATGAAAATCAGAGTACCTCTTTTAATAAAAATGTTGTGGAATTTATTCCCAGAAAAACACGATAAATACGTTATCAAAGCATTTCCGAAGAAACGTATTTTATTCATTTAAAACATCTGGGATGTCATCGTCAATACATAAACACAAGCATAAACAGAACTTACATTCATTTACACTAGTGATCTATATCTCCTTAATCTCTCAGTGTAATGTCACTTCATATCGACACCTGTGATATAAATAAACTGAGTGGGTCAAGTTAGGAAACCTGGTGAGTACATAGAGTTTTCAACCCACAATAATATAATTATTATGTTTAAACAATCAAACAATCAACCCAATCACCCATCCCCATTATCTTCTTTAGTCTTAAGGATCTACCATAAGAATCAGCTATTCCTCGTTCATTCATTCCTAAGGATCATCCTAAGGAATCGGCACGAAGTCCATCGTTGCCACGGTTTACACAACGGACACTAAGTCTGCATAGTCGCCAGGTTTTAGGTATCAAGTCTGCATGATCACCAAGGTTTAGGTATCAAGTTTGCATGATCACTAAGGTTTAGGCATCAAGTCTGCATGATCACCAAGGTTTAGAGTACACCGGGTGAACACATCGTTCACAACACTTACAGGTTGCGAGCCTCCTAGTGTTCCACTGGACTGTCTAGAATAGTCTGTGGTTGTCATCCATACTCTGCTGAATGACAGGGTCATTGTTTGGGAAAAGGCTTCTCACATCGTTCACCCCTCACCCTCACCTCGTGGTCTATAACACCTCTCAACTCATCATCCAACTCATATTACATCTACCCATGTTTTACCCCAACATTATCGTAGATATAAAATACATATACAGTTTAAATCATTTAAAACATGTATAAAATCGTTCATCCAGCATAGACAGCAAGTATTCAGATAATATGCACACATAGCACGTAGTTTATATAAAATACTTCATATCTATGTGTAAGATGAAAGTAACCATGCACTCACCTGAGAAGGTGGTGACTCGGTACTCGGACAGTGCTTCGTTTACTTTAAAATAATTTCCTTCGACGAAACCTAGTATTATTACCACTAGATTTTAGTCTAATATTTACCGTGACTAATTATTAGTCTTATTATTATTATTATATAAGCGTTTAAACAATACTTTCCAACCACTATGTACAGATAGGGGCCAGACATAAAACACCGGAGGTCAGGACCATTTTGGCATATAGCACTTTTGAAATCCAACAACCCTATGCGGCCCTTTAAACCAGATTCCCCGTACCGCGAGTAGTTAAAAAGATATTATAACGACACTTATATAATAATAGCTCAAATATTTATTATAAGTTCATAATAACAATACTAATTTTAAATATAAACTATATTAAAATAGGGTAATCATAACTTACTTACAAGGGGGTTTTAGCTAGGAGTTGGGCTCTGCAGGGGCAGAACTTCGTCGCTGAATCTTTCTAAGAAAGATTCGTGCAACGCTTCGGGGCTCAGCTTACTATACTAAAACTACAGAAAGAGAAGTCGAATCACGAGAGACTGAAATGCTCAGGGGATAAGAAGAGAAAGACTCTTGAATCAAGAGAATGGTGCAAGAAATATGAGAGTTAGAGGCTCTTATTTATACTAATTGAATTTTCAAAAACTACCCTCCATAATTACTTAATGACCTTATTAGTTATATAAACAACTAAACACCCTTTTATAATACTATTTTAAATAGACTTAACGATATATGTACTAAACTAATGTCGAAAGAACTCAACATTAGTCTTATAATGATCGCATCTTCGATACCTTTCTAATGATATATACATATGTATATATATATGTGTACGTATATATGATTTATACTTTATTTTAATACGTAAATATGCTATTATAATTTTTAATTAGTTCATATGAACTCCGTTTTTGACGTTATTTATATCCACGTGTAGGTGGAGACGTACTCTACAACTTTCGTTTAGACTCCGTCGGCTAATTTTGACTTTATTTTTAAAGTTATATTTTTAACAGGCCGGGACATGATTGGTCCGTTAAAATCTCATAACTTCTTCATCCGATGTCCATTTTCGTCTGTCTTTTTATCGTTACGCTACTGATAATGAGATTTTCGATTCTCGTTTAGGTTGTGTCGGCTAAAACCGCTCGATCTAATACTCGAACTTCGGGCTGTACACCGCAAAGCCGAAACTTCGAAAAATCATAACTTCCTCATACGAAGTCAGATTTGGGTGTTCTTTTTATGGACGCTCTCAGGTTAACATATTCTACGAATTTTATTTAGATTACTAAGGCTAAAAGTTGCTCTATCATAAATTCACTATTTACGTCTTCCCGGTGTCGTGCCGGTTTCGTCGCAAAACTTTGACGGGTCATAACTTCTTCGTTATAACTCGGATTTCGGCGCTCTTTATATGTACGGAACCCTTGATACATATTCTACAACTTGGTTAAGATTATTTATTCTAAATAATCTTTTGTCGAAAAGTCGTTTTCGACCCCTATTATCTCTAAATTGACTATCCCGGATCTACGAGCGTTACACAAGGGACCTAGTCTAAGGATTTTATCATCGGGATGGACTTTACTGCTAAGGGGATACCTCAGCCATATATGTACGTAAGGCAACCATGAGGGGAATGGAGTACACCGGTGAACATCAAGCCCACAAACACCTACAGGTTGCGAGCCTGCTAGCGTTCCACTGGACTGTCCAGAAGAGTCTGTGGTCGTCATCCATACTCCTCTAGATGACTGGAACAACAACAATATCGAGGCCTCTCATCATTTTATCACACACCAACTATTTCATCTACCCATGTTATACCCAACATATTTGTAAATAAAATATATATACAGTTTAAATCATTTTAAAACTTGTATAAAACATTCATTCAACAACCATCTCAAATAAACAATCAATATATATATATATATATATATATATATATATATATATATATACGCATAACACGTATTTATATAAAATACTTCATATCTATGTGTAAGATGAAAGTGACTATACACTCACTTGATTTAATGATAATCGGGCAACACTTCGTTTCTTAAAATGATCGTTTCTGATAAAACCGGGGACTTTAATGAAAAACCAGGCTCTGCGACGTTGGAGCTTCAAAACCGAAAAGATAAAATTTTCCGGGTCTTCGGGCACTTCGATATGTGTTTCGGGTGTTGAAAATGATACCGAGGCTTCGTGGGAAGTCGAAATAGTCAAAATATAAGTTTAGGGGTGAAAAGTGGCAAATTTCTAATTCTAGCCGGAAGATCTCGCAACCCCCCTACTTATAGGGTGAGAGACTGAGGATTAGTGGCTAAGAAGGCTCCACGTAGCAGTTGCGAGGCTCGTATCCGGAGGGGAGACGTGGCTCGGTTCGCAGGTTGACACGGAGAAGGCACGCGTCGGACCACATGCTGCACACGCATGCGAGCTCAGAAGATGCCACCGATGTGAGGCGCGTCGGTCTCCTATTGGACCTCGGCTTTGGACGAATCAGTGGCTGACATGGGTCATCTCGCATGCGAGGCGACGTGGCCGAAGTCCCACCATGCGAAATTTCTCGGATTTGGCCTTTTTTCTCGATTTTTATGCCAAAACTTCTAAAATCCATAAATTTCGCATACAGACTCCGTTTTTGACGTTCTTTATATGCATGCGTAGGTAAAATTATGCTCTACAACTTTCTTTTAGACTTCGTCGGCTAATTTTGACTTTAGTTTTTATATTTTTATTTTTAACAGACCGGGACAGGAAATCCGTTAAAAATTCATAACTTCTTCATCTGACGTCCATTTTTGTCTGTCTTTTTACCGTTGTACTACTATTGATGAGACATTCGATTCTCGTTTAGGTTATGTCGGCTAAAAATCACTCGATCTAAAATTCAAGTTTTTAGCTGTCTACTGCTAAGCTGAAACTTAGAAAAATCATAACTTCCTCATACGAAGTCAGATTTGGGCGTTCTTTTTACACACGCTCTCGGTTTAAACGAACACTACGACTTTCGTTTAGATAGCTAAGGCTAAAAAGCATTTTAGCGTAAATTCACTTTTTTACGCTTCCCGGTGCCATGCCCGGTTCCGTCGCGAAACTTCGACAGGTCATAACTTATTCGTTATAACTCGGATTTCGGCGTTCTTTATATCTCCGGAGTCCTTGTTTTGTCCACTAAAACTTCCTTAAAAGATATCGGCTTTATCTAATATTTATTTTCAACGCTTATTTTTATTATTAATTAATTAAATCATAATAATTAAGCAAATAAGCACATAATTCACTGAATATTCACATAATTCATCTTTATTACTTCAAAATGAGTTACAAAGGTTGACCTAGACTATTACACCATTATTAATGCTTTAGCCCAGAAACACGGGCGTTACATAATATATTACATATGTATAAGTAAAAGTCAGTCTTACCGTTAGTAGGCCTCATTCACGAAGTTGGTCCATAAGGGGTGTTTAAGGAAGTGGCATGTAAAATGACCGTCATTGTGTATCCAATCTTACCCACCGCACCCTTAACTAGTGGAGGGTCGTTAGCCGAACGGGTAGGATAGGACACAAAATCTCATTAATAAGTATAATGAAATATAAAATAACTAAACATTTTTATAAATTCCCAAATCTTAGTTACTTTAGGAAAAATGTGAATTTGGTGCTAATCCATGAAATTGCACATTGCACCTTGTTGGTCGTTAGTGGAGCGTGTGTGGTTAACCGACACACTAATATGGGACCAATGAAGGATGGAAATGGGTGGCTCGTAGATTATCATAGATCAATAGAGCGTGTGTGGTTAACCGTCACATTGATTAGGTGATATACGTCTTCGAGAGTACCAAGCTAATTTGCATGGTTATTCACACCTTGTTTGTGATCATCGACATCCCAGTCACAAAATTGAAGGGAATAATCGAGATTAAACATGTCATTGAAAAGTTCAATGAATCTCAAAAGATCTAGGAATTTCAATTCATTTAAAACCTAATATTAATTTTTGTTTTTCATTGTGGAAATTGGTAAATCGTCATTTACCTACCTTCAAATATTTTGCAACTGGATTACGACATCCCTCTTCCGAGTTGTAGAATATTGTGTTGGGTCCTAGCCTTATTATGTCATTTGGGTGATATATTAAGGATTGAATCAATTAACTTGAATTTCTCCTATTTTGTAGATGTCAAATTCTAACAACTATGGTCTTCCTGAATCCTTTGGAAAAAGCTTTCCACATGAAGATGATATTCCATGATTGGATCGTGGAAATGGAATTCATGCTTCACTTCCTCCAACTCCTTTAATAATTCTCTCTGACCCACATGTTCGAAAACTTGAAAAGTTCAAGGTTACTCAAGCCCTATTGGCAAGCAAACAAGAAGATGGAAAGTTTGTATGTGATCACGACTTGGACATGAAGTTGCATATTGACAAGTTGGAAATGTTGGGTATCAAAGTCTCAAGGAAGCTGGCTGTTAACTTGGCTCTTCAATCACTTCCTAAGTCATATAGTGAGTTGATAAAAGATTACTATATGAAAGACCTCGACGTGACCCTTATCGATCTCACTTATTTGCTAATTGCTGCTGAATCAGCAATGATTTGGCACACTGGTAAATCAAATTTGACTGGTAGTTCAACCTCCTAAACTTCCATGGATATTGACGATGGCAACATTGGAAGTCCAGAAAAGTCTTCTCTTCCCAATGGAAAAGGATCGGCCAAGGTCAAAACATTTGACCGGATGGTAAAGAGAAAGGCTGAATCTGAAATTGTCTCATGTGCTATTCCAAAAGAGTCTGTTTGCTTCTACTACCAAGAGAAGGGGCATTGGTTATGAAGCTGCCATATCTACCTGAAGGATCGAAAGGATGGGAGAGTCAAGATGTATGACTCTAGTTCAAGTAAAATCTATTATTTAACTCTATTAAGTTCCTATTTGTAGATTCTTAATACATGATGTGATAAGATTGCATTTTGATGTTTTGTAGGATCGAAGAAAAAAAATGAAGCTTAAAGGAAAAGTATGTTGAGTCTGATCGCGAAGAAATGGATTTTGATCGCATGGTTCGATGATCGGATTTTTGAGTTGTTGCATAGGAGTTATGATAGATTGCTTAGGAATATTTGGTAACATAGTTTTCATTTGTAGATGCGTTGTAAGGACAAGTTTTCCTGCACTTTTATAAATAAAGAAAATTTTAAGTTTTTGTCTTATTTATATATCCTTGCATTGACATTCGTGAAAATTGATGTTTGTATGTTTCTGTTATTAGCAATATTGAAAATGATTCTTAGTTATGATTTTGTGGTAGTGTCAAAAATTTACCAAATTGGACAGAAACTTGGAATCATGCAACTGGTATTGTATGATGAATGAGAACCTTCGTATTTGGGAAGTTAAGACTAATTTCTTTTTCACATAAGTATGTGAGTCAAGTGAAGGACTAAAGGATCTATTACGCATTGATGTGCACTGGTTAAGTCCACCGCAAAGAACGATAAAAATATTCGTCGTGATTTTCTAAAAGTTTAGTAAATATGGTTATGCTTACAATATTAAGTGTAATTCCAAATTGTTGAAAAGGTTTCAATGTAAAGCGGAACGAATAAGAAGAATCATTTAGGCAGAAAGATAAAGTTTCTTCGATCTGAAAAGAAGGGAGAGTACTTAAGTATCGTGTTTTATGATTAACTTAGTGATTATGAAACCGTGTCACAATTGTTCCTCTAAAGACACCTTAGTGCACTAGTATGGCTAAGAAGAGGAATAGACAATTGTTGAAATGGTTAAATCAAAAGATGAATCATATTTCGTTCCAAGATCGAGTCTTTGAGTTAAACTCCAAGATTGTGACTTGAGTGACTTCATCTTAAGAAGGTTTATAACACTCATCAAATGTGGAGTAGAAAAGTTTCTTACTCCTACATGTTTGAAATTGGTAAGTTGTGATGTACTTGATAGGACAAAGACCAACTAAGACCAATTGTGTGAAGTGTTTGTCTTGATAAGAATCTGCACTAATTCTTGAATATTTTTTGTCGAGGAATGTTTCTTGACATGGGAATATTATATGTCAAGAAGTCAGTGAGAGTCTTAATGGTATTGAATATCTTCAGGAAC
Organism: Lactuca sativa; assembly: GCF_002870075.4. NCBI lineage: Eukaryota > Viridiplantae > Streptophyta > Magnoliopsida > Asterales > Asteraceae > Lactuca > Lactuca sativa. The sequence continues at coordinate 349,970,034 of NC_056627.2, read as the reverse complement.
TAATCAAGAATAAGACATATCACTAGCACACGACTTGAGGTTTATAACCTATCTTGTTGACATATTCTTGTTTCTGTGCCATTCCAGTTAAGTTAACTATGCATGTGAGCCCTAAGAGTTCTCAATTGATTACATAAGGCAAAGCACCTTGATTGGTGAAAGTTCATTGATATGTATGGGTGAGCTGCTTGACTACTTGGAAGACATGGTAGGCCTTTGTGCTTCCAGGTGGCGAGAAATTAAGAGTGGACAAGTTCGGTCCATATGGTTTTGGATTTGTCACAACCTTGTCTTATGATTATAGTTATAACAAATTCACATAGATAGGAACGTATACACCATAAAATCGAACTGGTAAGGTTTCTCTCCACTTCATGAAAATGATTACGAGGAAACACTTTCACTAAGAAGATTTTAAGGAGATAGCAACTGTGTAAATTGCATTCTCAAATTTGATTATGATTACGACATCCCTCTTCATAGTTCGAATTGTGAGAAGTGGTAATTAGTCTGAACATTTAGGACTTATTGATATAAGTTCTGAAATAGTTTAGACACACATATGAGCTTTCTAATAAAAGATGTATGAGATTAGATAAAGTCTTATCAAATCATCACGTATCAGAAATATGAATTTTGGTAATAAAGGCAATAAGTATTGATTTCTAGAAGTCCAGCTATTTTCTGAGTACGTATCAAAGCTAGTGGGAGCATAAGTGTTATGCTGGTAAAGATATAATTATCATGTTAGTGGGAGCATGATTATTATGTTAAGTGTTGCAAGTTAGCAATATTAATTATAGAAAACAAAAGTTTCAATTCGCAAAGTTACAGAGGTTGAAAGTTGTTTTGCTATAATTAAGGGAGAAAATTTTATACTTCATTTCAAATCTAAAAGCTTAGATCGATAAATTTTAATCAAATTTAGTCAAAGGACATGTATGAATGTTATGTTGAAAAGATTCAACATAAGGGAATTCTATATATAGCAATATTATAACAGGAGACTGGTAAAGTATCATGTTTTTATGTAAGACATTATGAATCGTATCCCATATGCTTCAGTTATAGGATCGATTGCATATGCTGTAATATTCGACCTTTCTGATTTTCCAAATGCCTAGGGCATTAAGAGGGAAAAAGGAATAGAACCGGATATGACTAATATAATTAAACAACTGTTAAGGATGATCTAAGGTTCGCTAAGGATTAGTTGTTTGTGGGCAGTTGGAAGTAGAGTATTGAATGGACCATATTGACATTATATGAATAAATAGGATTCTATTAAGAATGTGTTGTCATATGGAAAATATGGAAAAGTTTCCATAATGAGAGTTGGATATTAAGAATCTATGTGTAGGTTAGAAACTTTTAGGCAAGAAGCATGTTCAAAGGAATGTACTTTGAATTTGAAACTTCATGTCTATGGAGTTATCTTGTAACAATCTCCAATAGAGCACTTTGTGATATCATTGGCAAAGTCTTTGTGACTTTGGTGCTGTGTTATTAAAAAAGGATCATTGCATAACATTTTAGAATCTAACATATTCTAATAGTGGCAAGAATTTGGTATTCTTACACTTGTGATACGGATTGAGAATTGTGAAATGAGCATCATTGGAAATGTGTTCAACTGGTCTGTTTCACAAAGTAAGTACTATAGGTAAACATAGTGTGCATGCTTGGAGCATGGGATAACTATTGTTATAATTCAAGTATTAAGTTGATTAACCGAAACTTTAAACAATGAATGATGTGTAATCAATATGGTGATTAAATAATAAGTGTTTTATTTATACTCAAAGTGTTGAGGACATATTGGATTTGATTATTCTTGTGTTTCACTTTGCATGTTTTGACTTTCCAAATCATAAGATTATTCAAACAACCACAATCGATCATACGTTGGAAGTAAATATTGAGGTAAGACTGTCATGAATTCGACTGTAGATTGTCTAAAGTGTTTAGACATAGCAAAAGTCTGTTGCAGTGTTCATGAGTACTCCTGAAATAAGATTTGAGTATTGGATTAAACTTATGCTCACGTGAATCACTTCATGGATTTTATCCCGAGTGATTGTGAGACGATAATATCTTATATTTTTTAAACAGAGAGATATGAGTTGTTGTTTACAAGTTGGTTGCACATTGATAATACATAAACGCATCAGTAACTTGATGTTATAAAACGTATTGTTGTGTGAGATTTGATGAGTAAATAATGCAAGGATATAAGTTGACGTTTATCCGTCCCTTTTACCCAAAGTGGGATAAAAGCAATATCTATGGGCCCCTCGATGATTTAGTGATGAAACCTAAGCGCTTGGCCAAGCCTAGACTAGGTTGATGTGTTCAACTAAAGTCTATTGTCAGTCGTCTTAAATCAGAAATCGGGAAACAACACATAGACAGAGAGAATGATTATAATCCATGTCTCATGTCTATACGATATCTTGAGAATGGAGGAATATATAATCCCTTATCTAAAGGACGCGTTGCTGATAAGATCAGAGTTCGACAACGGGTTTTGAAAGCTACAGTCGCTAATCAAATTCTGAAGTCGTACGCAATAATAGTTATTAGACTTATCCAAGTGGGAGACTGTTGGATTAGGTGTCTAAGCCCATAAATATTTTGGTATGTATTTGATTTGATTACGAGCATGGTCCTTTTGGGTTGCCTTAACTCATGCAACTTGATAGGACAACAAGAGGAAAAAAGTAGAATTTATTATATGAATAATAAATTAGTACTAAAATGGTTTTATTAATATATTACAAGATTAATATATTATTTGGAAATCATATTATTTAATTAGTATTGATCAGAAATTAATTTGAAATTAATTTGGTGATAAAAAAACTGATTAAATAAAGGGGACTAATATTGCAATTATTTAATAGTTGCTAGTTGGGCTATGGATTCCTAATAGAAGGGATTGGACGAAATCTATGGAAGCCCATAAAGATTTCGTCCAAGGGGACCTTCTAGAAGGGCTCCATGGATTGCTTAAGGCCTAAGCAAGGAAATTAGGGTTTCCACCATAAAACCCTAATAGCCTCAACTATAAATAAACCCCTTCGGATATGGAATTGGGCTTTATGTCTTCTTTGAGTTTCCATGGCCGATTTCACCTCTCTCCTAAGTCATCTTCTTGCATTGAGTGTTTGTAACTCCATTAGAGGTGCAACACTTGGGGCACTAGGCTTTCAGAAGTCAAGATCAAGAAGGATTAAACTTGTTATTGCTACATAACAAGAGAGGTAAAGATTCTAACCCTAATCATATGTGATTTTCGATATATGTATGCTAAGCATAGGGTTATTGCTTTGGTATTCATAGTTGTATGTTTAAATTAGAAAAACCTAGATCCAAAGCAATTAGGGTTGCATGTACACCATATGAATGATGTATGCTCAAAACCCAACACCAACTTCTCGGCCGACGAGCTCTCCTGAATTGCCAGTAAGTGGGTACTCTTGGTCAATCGGTCCACGTTGACCCAAATAGCATCAAAACCCTTTGTCGTCTTCCGCAACTTGGTGATAAAGTCCATCGATATCTGCTCCCATTTCCACATGGTAACCTCCAGAGGCGGCAGCTTGCTATGCGTCCTCTGATGCTCGACCTTGACCATCATGCACGCTAAGCATCTCTCGACGTACAAAGCTATATCTCTCTTCATGCACGGCCACCACTAACTCAATCTCATATCCCGATACATCTTGGTGACCCCTAGGTGAATAGAAAAGTGAGACTTATGAGCCTCCAATACGATCTGTCTAACCCCACCAGACACAAGAACCCATACTCGACCGCAACGGGTCAACAAACCACGACTATCCAGAACAAATATGGTAATCTCACCCCTAGCATGAGCCTTAGCCTAAGCCTCCCTAATCAATCTTACAATTCTCCTATCGAACGCCCTTAGCCTGAGCCTCCCTAATCAAAACCTACAGGTGGAGAATCCACATATATCCTCATACATGTCATCGGAACAGAATATCCAGCCGACTTGCGACTCAGGGCATCCACCGCCACATTCTCTTTACCTGGATGGTAAAGGATCTCGCAGTCATAATCCTTGACTGCGTCTAGCCACTTGCGCTACCTCATGTTCAGGTTAGGCTGATCTATAATATGTCTCAAACTCTTATGGTCAGTGTAGATAGTACAACAGATCCCATAAAGGTAATGTATCCAAATCTTAAGGGCGAAAATCACCGCCCCCAAATCAAGATCATGTGTGGGATATCTCGTCTCATGCAACTTCAGCTGTCGCGAAGCATAAGCTACCACCCGTCCTCTCTGCATGAGGACTGCTCCCAAGCTGGTGATGGATGCATCACAGAAAACCACAAAATCCTTAATTCCCTCCGGGAGGGTCAAAACTGGGGCCTCGTAAAGTCTCTGCCGAAGGGTCTCAAATGCGAACTGTTGCTCAGGGTGAAACATCCCAAAATTCAAAACCAAAAATTTCATTTTTAAATCATAAATAAAACCATAGTTATCAAAACCATCTTATAAAAATATAAGTCATAGTATCTCAAAACATCATTGTAACGACCCAAAAATCTTTCTGATAACGATGTTAAACTTTGTTACACGGATAACAGTGGTTGTAAAGTTATTTCGATTCTAAGCGTATCAATTGAAATAGATTAAAAAATATATATTAATATCTAGAAGAATTGATCAATTTTTAAGAATGGAATAATTTAACTATTTAGTTTGTAGGAATATCTAGTTTAAATTTAATCAATTAAAGATATAAATAATTCTAAGGTGTTAAACGTCAAAAAGAAAACAAAAATATGAGCAAACTAATTAAAATGAAACAAAGGAAACTTTGTGAAGCATAGGCGTGCGTTTTAGAAAGTTTAGAAGCTAAAACCGTTAAAGAAAAGGGTACAGGGACTGTTAGGGAACGTTGACCAAATTCTAGGGACTAGATCTGTAACTTGTACATTGATATCCCAACATGAATGTAAACCGACGCATCTTTCGTTCCACTTCAAATATGAGAGTAACTCGCTGATTTATTCGTTTCCTTTATTTCCGTTTCGTGCGATCGATCTACCGGTGACACACCTACTAAAATTGATGCCCTAATTGAGGGGTTGCTGCAATCGTTAAGTGGGAGAAAGTGTGACCGAGAGAAAGAATAACTTTGGCTGTAGAGGTTCCCGACGAGGCCCGACGAAGTTACGACGAACCTAGGATTCTAGGAGAAACATCGTTAGGCAGCGCGAGAGTGGCGATTGAAGTGTTTTCTGTCATTGATCGATTCACAGTAAGTTTTTGAGTTTGAATTAAGAGTCTTATAAATTTAGAGATGCATATTTATGGTTTTGTCCACCTAAATATCAATATAAAAAATATGCTAACTGAGATTCATAAATTGGTACTATCCGGTCGACACACTACATTAACTAATAGATACGGATCTCATGTTATTGAAATAAACCTGTTAGTGAGCATTGATGCTTATTAGATCAAAGAAAGTTATGGTTTAATTCTTAGGCCGAAAGGAGTGGTAACACTCCTAGCACAGTGTCATATCAATTTTTTTTACTGCTATGTCATCTTTTTTTGTTGTCACCTCATTAACAACTTTTCTTTAGCATTTCATAAGGAGTGGTAGCATTCTTAACACCAATTGATTTTTTTTTTTTCATTTTTCAAACTTTAATAAAATATATTTTTTAAAATACATATTTCATATTAAATAAATTATATATTTTTTTAAAACTCAAACTTAAATAAATTATGTTTGTTATTGTTTAAGTGCTTCTAAAAGGTAATTAACAAACTAATGTATTGATAGTTCTTATTTAAATAAATATAATTTATTGGAACTCTTTATTCAAAACAAAATAAATATAATAATGTTTTTCACAAATTGATGGCCATGCATTGCATAAAGCAGGAGATTATTCCCAGAAAAAAAAATCAGCCAATCACATTTAATCAAAAGCCCTCTTTCCTTACTCAATTTAATATCTTTTCTTTTTCTCGCTATGCCGGCAGCGACTGTTTCTTGGCGTGCATCCTAACGAGAGGTAATGAGTGGTCTATAGCGAGGCAAACGAGTACTTGGCGAGAGGGGTGGCGAGGCCACTCCCTCCAACCTTACGGTTATCGCCTGATGAAGTCTTTAGAGATGAGGTAATAAATATAAGTGGACAAACTCTCAACGTAATGACCTTAATATTTAGGAATATTTAATCAAAAACTGAAGCATGGATTATAAATTACGGTATATGGCAGCATGAGAATTTTATTACGGTATATGGATTCATAATAAGCACTCATAATAAAATAACTTAAACTATATGCTTAATTTGAGTAGGCCTTATAGTTTTATAAAACAGACTACTCGTGATTAACCATGTTTATTTATCCAACATCCTTGCTTTAAGTCTTGACTAAATAGAAATATTCATGGATAGATTAAATATGACGAAAATAAAACAACATACGTAAATTAGAATTTTTAGTTAGTTTAATATAGTTAATATACAAATTTGATGATACGGGTTTAGCTTTAGCATTCTTTTATATTCTATTATGGAGATTTGATGTCATAAGAATCTGTAATGTTACACCATGGTATTTAATAAAAATGACAAATTAATCTAAGAATAACACATAATATAATATAAGCTAACAATTTCCATAACCATTGAGATGTGAAATATTATGAAATAATATAATCTAAACTAAAGATGATTGTAATAATTGTTTAGGTGTTTGCTGATTAAAGGAGCTACAAGTTGATATCTTAGAGAGACGGTATTACGGAAAATCAAGGTGAGTTGATAGTTTTAACTCACTAAGGTTGCATTATTGAAACGTGCAATCCGTAGATGGTGATTTGATTCACTTTAGGATAACCATGTCATTACTTGTGCTTGATGATGATATGATATTTGTGAAGCTAATATATGTTTTGTGCTAATGCCATGATATGACTTAATTGCTATGTTGCTTGCATTTTAATGAACTTGATGTATATAACATGCTAGCTTAAGTTGCTTGAAATATGATGTATGGTTATGTTTTGATGTGCTGGTTATGAATACATTACATGTTTAATACACATTCATATGATATGAATTACATGACTTGCTTAATGTATAAATTACATTGCGGGGTTATGCGTAGAGGGTTTGGGTGTTCATAATCTTTGCCTAAAACCTTATTCAGATCATTGAGGGTGCCTACTAGGTTGAAAGAGTACCTATAGGAAGATCTATAGCCACAACGGTGATTAGTTGTCCGTCTTTCTAGATGACCGTGTGACACATGGTTTGCGGGCACTTCGGTGTTCGTGGGCTGGAGTGATGTTGGTCCCTCGTTCGCAGCGTAAACATCACGTGGGAATCGGGAGGTGTATCGTTGGAATTGGCACCGTTTGTACTGATCCTGAACGACACCGCGAGGTACTTGTACTTTGCAAAGTCGGAGTAGCGAAAGTGAAGTCATGGGGTGGTGTTTCGGGTGTAAGTCATAAGCCACTTAGAACATTCGGCTGGCTGTGCACACAAGTAGTGAACGGAGTGTTTCTCTTGGGTTAGGTAGCACAAAGAGACACTTTTCTATCAATCGGTTGGATATATATAATAAAAGGTTGAACATGTAACAAACGGTTGGTTGCATATTAAAAGGTTGAATATATAACAAAGCTTGGTTATTAATAAAAGGTTGAACATGTAACAAAAGGTTGCTTGCATATTAAAAGGTTGAATATATAACAAAGGTTGGTTATTAATAAAAGGTTGAACATTTAACGGTTGCTTATATATGAAATGTGATTAATTATATGCTATGCGGTTGCTTATGTGGTATTTGGTTGATCATATATGTTATGTGGTAGAATTGTGGTTAAACATATATGCATGTATGCGGTTGAATATGTGATCGAATAATTATGATATGTGGTCATTTTCTAAGTGGTATTTGTCTATCATTTTTATGCTTCATCATAAAATGAATGATTGACTCATTTGGGGCTTGTATGTTTTATGTGCAACTTTTTGAACTCACTCAACAGGGGCTGACACTTGTATCTTTTCTCTTTTGTGCCTTTTGATTGGTGCAGGCAGTTTAGAAGATTGGCCTTGGTGAGAGGGGTTCTTATGGGTAGTAGATTTATATTAACAATACCACTCTTGGACACATTATTTATTATTTAGTTTAAAGTACCATTGCTTACATTTTAAATGGTTTGGAATTATGATTGAATTTTTGAAGTAATGTTGTGGTTTCAAAAATGTTTTGAAAAAAAACTAAGTCTTCCGCTAACGTATTCTGTTAAATAAATGTTTTAAAAAGAAAAAAAAATTATGGTAAAAATCGCGACGTTACAATCATATCAAAACACATGTCAATATATCAGAGTAAAACATCCAGGCTAAACATCATGTTGTGTGCAATGCAGTCATCCCGAGCTCTTTCCTTTGCTACTGGAAGTACCTGAAACCAAAACTGAAAACTGTAAGCACGAAGCTTAGTGAATCTCCCCAAACTACCACATACTATACACATAATCACATCATAACATATCATGAGCCTCGGCTGACATCGGACAATGTCCATCATCGGGCCCCAACCGGCATCGGACAGAGTTCAGCATCGGGCCCCGCCTGGCATTGAGCAACTTGGTATACATATAAACATATCAACGAATACACATAAATAATAATATAACATAAACATATAAACATGTAACGTCCGTAGATTCGAGCTAGTTAATTTAGAGACAATAAGTGTCGAAAACGGCTTTTTGATAGAAGATTGTTTAGAATGAATAATCTTAATAAAAGTTGTAGCATATTTCACAAGGGTTTCGTACACATAAAGAACACCGAAATCCGAGTTATAACGAAAAAATTATGGCTCCTCGAAGTTTCGCGGCAAAACCAGTATGACACTGCGTGACGTAAATAGTGAATTTACGATAGAGTGCTTTTTAGCCTTAGCGATCTAAACGAAATTCGTAGAATACGTTAAACCGAGAGCATGCATAAAAAGAACGCCCAAATCTGACTTCGTATGAGGAAGTTATAATTTTTCTAAGTTTCAATTTAGTAGTATGCAGCCCGGAGTTTGAATGTTAGATCGACCCATTTTTGGCTGACACAACCTAAACGAGAATCGAATATCTCGTTAATAGTAGCGTAACGATAAAAAGACAGACGAAAACGGATGTCGGATGAAGAAGTTATGAATTTTTACCGGGCTATTCCTGCCCCGGCCTGTTGAAAATATAACTTTAAAAATAAAGTCAAAATTAGTTGACGACGTCTAAATGAAAGTTGTAGAGTACGATCCTGCCTACGTGTGGATATAAAGAACATCGAAAATGGAGCTCGTATGCGAAAGTTACGAATTTTAGAAGTCGAGAGGGAAAAATGTGTGTTAGGTCCGAAGGCTACGCCCAGCGTAGCCAAGGAGCGCCTCATGCTCGCAAACGCCATGCATACGAGGATTGAACGTTGCGCGTTCTCACCACACTAGGCTTCAGATGGACCACGTCGCACCAAGGAGCTTCGGACACGTTTTGTACGAACGCGTTGCGTAGAATAGGAACATCCTGCGTACGATGAGCGCCCTACGTACCCTCGCAGGAATGCGCTGCGTACTTAGTAGGTCTGACCTATAAATAGGTTGCGAGGCAGCCTCCATTTTTCACACCTCCCATTTTTACTTTATCTCTCTTCTCTCTCTCTCTAAACTATCCTAATCCCCCTGTAACACTAGTCAAAATAGGTCAATAAAAATCACATGTGATTATACCAATCATGTAATGTGATTTTGTTAAACTAGTAATGTGATAAACTTAATATGTATTTCATGATAATTCTAATATAAATATGAACTTTCATACACACTTTATAGTATAAATCAAAGAATATGTCCATACGATTCCAAAGATATAGAGAACGTCTGAATCTGACTTCGCATGAAGAAGTTATGATAAACCGAACACTATAAATCTTTATAATAAGAGGAATTTAAAATAGACTTAGAATTAGCTATTGGAGTCTAAAATAGAGTTGTAGTACTCGTAAATACGTACGCGTGTATATAAAGAACGTCAAAAACGGAGTTCGTATGCGAAAGTTACGACCTTCCGAAGATTCAGCTGTCAGAAACCCTAATTTGACTGAGCTCACGACGTGAGGAGTCATTTTGCCATATTTCGAATCTAGAAGGTGCGTGGCGAGGCTACGAAGGGATAAGTTCTAAGCTCACGACGTGAGCAAAGATATCTCACGACGTGAGGAGTCACATGGCCACCTTCCGAAGCTAGGGACGCAAATGGCAAGTCTACGGGGTGACCAGCCATGGCTCACGACGTGAGACTAAATGGCTCATGACTTGAGAGGCCAAAAATATTACTATAAATAGCAGGTCCGACTTCAGATATTCTTACACCTTTACTTCTTTCCTTTCTCTCGTTTGTTGAAGCCCTCTTGCATCTCGAGCCCCAACGACCTCGTACTGCTGACCGTTTCTTCTTAGATTACATAAAATCACGCTATTAAGGTGAGTTTCACGGCCCCACTTTCTAATATTTTTTGGGGTAAAACACATGCTAAATATTGTATATATGTTAATATTATGTCTATATGATAGTATACTCGTATCGACATAGATAGTTATATTAACCGGGATATAGTTGTTTTGTATATAATATTTCTAAAATATACAAGTATCGTAAAGTTGTTAGCATGCTATTGTTATAGAAGTATACGAATGTAGATCTTGAGTTATACTTAGGATTCTATATATATGTTGTGTGCGATAAAGTTCCAGAGTTATACTCGGAAGTTCTATATACTAATTAATAAGTATGTTGCTATTGTTGGTTTTATGTCAAGATAAAACCTATTATGTTATTAATATAACCATGAAGGTATATTCAGGTGTTCTATATATACTTGTTTAGTATGTTGCTATTGTGGGTTTTATGTTAAGTTAAAACCTGGTTTTTAATTCTAGTTATAACTATTATACTGCCTAAGTATTATGAATATTAGGAGTAATGTTTAAAGCATAGTCTAATAACTTAGAGTTTTAGACATGAATATGTTTTTACTACTAGAACTAAGGGAACTCGACAAGTCTACATGAGTTACTGTATTCATCAAAAATCTTAGGGATAATCCTCTGACCTGTAACCGTTAATCCCGTGCGAGCGAGGAAGTCGTGTATGAATAAGATACGGGTTGAAAACCCCACTCGTGGTTGTTAGCTACAACCAAACTTGAGCGAGTGACGAACTGTCCTTTTATTTGTTTATTGTTCCAACGTTGATGAAGCGTGTGGACCTTATCTTAAGATGTGAAACTTGTAGCATCAAGCAGAGGTTTGAAACTAGTCATATAGCCGCGGTTACGGACTCATGGTATCAAATTGTTAGAAGCATTATACTTTGTCGTTATACAAGTATTAATGTTAAGTATAAGTTTCCCAAACACTTATACTCTAACTACAAGAAACTGGTAGTGTCACAACCAGGAAATTCTAATGCTTTTGTAAACATTAACAAGGATAACATTTGTAACTAAAACTTGAAAGCATGCATGATGTTTATTCAATGACAACAAAATTCCATCAAACACTCTATACAAACACTTCAATGGTAAAAGAAAAAGATTGGATACCATAAAAATCCCGGTTTAAGTCTAATATGGACTAGGGTTTTCTTATTGGGCCTAATGGATCAATAAGCCTCCAATTTGACTAATTTAGGCTTAGAACCCTTAATTGGGCTCTAATTCAACCCACCTTCATAAGATTTGACATTTTGGACCACATTGGGCCTAAAATGAAATAAACTAGCATAATTAACCTTATTGGGCCATAACTAACCTACTTAGCTTTAATGGGCCATGAAACCCATTCTCTTATGCTAGTTGGGCCGTGAACCATCCAAAGGAGCCCAATATGCCAAAAACTTCTCCATGAACTTCATAGTTTCGAACATAGGCTAGAAGGGCCAAAAATTTATCCATACCTTCTTCCACTAGGCCCATTTCGGCCCAAGTAAAAAAAGGGAAGAATAAAAAGAATTAAAAGGAAATTAGGAGAATTAAGGAGGGTTAGCCACCTCCTTATTACATAGTGGATTTCTATGCAAGTCATTTCACTCATTCTCTCCTCTCTTCTTCTTCTTCTCGGCCAAGGATCACAACTACACCACCATCTTCAAAATTTCTCTTCAAACTCTCTCAAGAACACCTTCTTCCTTCCTCCAAAATTTCGAGAATCATAAGAGCTTCAAGAAGGTTTTCATCTAAAAATCACTTCAAGTTACATACTAGTGGTAAGATCTTGCAAACATACTTTCTTTCTACACTTAATCACTCTTCTTACCACCTTAAATTCTTGATCATACTCCCTAGAACCTTTCAAATTCGAAGGTCTCTTCAAGGAGCTTGCTAGGGTCGAAAAACCATACAAATCTCCTTTATCTTTTTCAAAACCGTGAGCAACAAAGCAAGGTGAGTTCACCACCCCTTTTTTTTGGTTTTTACTTGTTTTTTTTGGGGAGAATACAAGTGTTATGTTTTGATCTATGTGTGTTTGCATGTTATATGTGATTTCTTTGGTTTTTGTGGTGATAATGTGTTAATACTTAAGATATTTCGAGATCTATAGCTAAAATGTGAAAGATTCATAAACAAAAACATAATAAACAACATGCATCATAGATCTAAGAGTCCCTAAGTTTAATAAGTGAAAAACAAAGCGAAAGATCTTTACAAGTGTCATTTTTGCAAAAATAACAAAGATTGGGTTGAAAGTTGATAATTTTTGGTTTTATGAGGGTTATAAAGTATTTATTTATATAAAATCTGATTTTTTTATGAAAATAATACTTTTCAAAGGACCAAAAATATAAAATTCTACTTAATGGCCTTATATTTGTGCCTCACAGATTATTGGGCCCAAACTTACGAAAATGAAGAGTTTTAGGGACTGAAATTCTAAATTCATAAAAGTATGAGTCCAAAACATAAATAAATAAATTTCAGGGGTTGAAAATGATTTTATTACCAAATTGGACTAAAAATGCAAAGTTTTTGGATTTTGGGCCAAGATTGTGAAATTTGCGGAAATTTGGACCATAAATGCAAACTTTTCCAAATATAGGTCTGAAACTGCCCAAAGATTATATTATGGGCTGAAATTACTATTTAATTAGTGTTTGGTCCGAAAAATGTCAAGAAAAATAATTTAAGAACCTAAAATGTCATTTTTTTTTCATTAAAAAGGACTAAAAATGTCATTTTTGTTAAAAGGGCTGAAATCGTAATATTATGTGAAAAAAGGGCTGAATTGGTCAAACAAATATTTTTTGGTCAAATGTGCTATTATTAAAACAATTGGGCCAAAAATATAAAATTTTATACCTTATGGAATTAAAAATGCATACTTTGATAAATTATAATATCGTTATAAAACGATTGACGAATGTTATAACTTTACGATTAACAGCTTCGTGTAAAACAAATCTTACGACACTATTAACATACAAAACGGGTAAAGAACATAAATAATACATGTTTATTGGGCTTTCGGTGACCCAATTACATACCTAATGGACCCTTAATGACTTTTACATGCTAATGGCCCATTTGCATTGCTAGTATGGTCCAAATAAATCATATGCGTGATGGGCTAACGTTTCCGTCGCATACTCGACAGCCTATAATAACATACATAATTAGTGGACCACCGTTGTCCTCTTTCATGTCTGTTAGACTTACTTCATATTCACGTAATCATCATTTGGGTTGTAAAACAAGATTATTCAATTTCATGAGATTCAGTGAGAAATAACGGGTGGCACCAATAAGTGTTGGTCGTAGTCTGTAGTTATAACCAAAGTCTTCTGGAGGGAGAACGAGAGTTTGTGTATATATCTATACGGGGGTGACTCCCCCACACCTGAGCTGTCCGCTATAGTTAGACTCGGTCAGTTTAGGGTGACAAAATCTTGATCAAAACCGGCATTTGGAAAAATACCAAGACAAGCGAATTAGTCATTATTATGCATGGTTATAACGACTCACATAGAGATCCATTACCATCTAAGTAATCATGGGAAATCATATTCATTCGTTGTAATGATACAATAATACAAAACTATCATACTATTTCAATCGGAAAACATCGGGTTTTCCGGGGGAACAACTTCATTCACTCCTACATACAACAACTATAATACAAGAATCAATTTTGAGTAACAATCATTTTTACTTGTTTTGAAATCACATACATATGCACTTATGGGATCATTACATCTTTTTTGCAAACAGTTTTTGCACAGAAAATATCGGATTTTCTGGGTTTTACAAACTATACAAACTGGTTTATAACAAACATGCTTATGAACTCACCAACATTATATATGTTGACGTTTTCAAAATAACTTGTATTCTCAGGAAATCGTTAGACTGAAGAACCTCCAAGTGTGTTCCAGGAAACTTCTTTTGTGAAATGTTAATCATCAGACAATTTATGTTTTGAAATATGTCATGTAAACAATGTACATGATGTGAACAAGGTCAGTTGTAACGTATTAATGCATGGTGATGTTTATGTTGTGTTTCATGTATATTCATTGTGATGATATTTCAATTTAAGTTACGCGAGCCCTCGGACGTTTCCGCCGTCTGGTTCGGGGGTGTGACAGGTAGGTATACTACTTGTATATTAAGTAGATAATTATACCTAGCACACATACTTGTATAGAATTGAAATAGATATATACGTAGCAGTTTTAATAGTATAAAATTGAAATAGATTTATACGTAGCGGTTTTTACTCGTATAGAATTGAAATAAGATTTATACGTAGCAACTTTCGTTTGTATGGAATTACAAACACTTATATTCATAGTATATGAGACTTATAGGTATATACTTATTTGGTAAGTAAACTTTTATATCTAGGATATATATATATATATATATATATATATATATATATATATATATATATATATATATATATATATATTAAACGTTGGAAAGTCAAAATGATACTTTTAAAACTATACTTTTGAACTTGGAAAATGTATTATTTTTATATGGAGTCAAAACCTGTGAACTCACCAACTTTATGTTGACGTATTTTTTAAATGCATGTGTTTTCAGGAAGTTGATAACTATGATACGAGAAATGACGTTACACTGCCCAATGTTTCCGCCGATGCTCGGGGTGTGACACCTCCAAAGCCTAGGGTACCCCTAGCACCCAAAGGAAGACCCGGAGCTCCCGAAGGCTCCGAGAAAAAGAGTCTTTCGGCTCGGAAACGTTGCTTCAGCGAAGCCCGGTTTTTGTTAAAAACCCGTTGTAAGTGAGTTGCGCCTACATTGTTTTAAATATAGTTTTTATTTAATTATAGCATTGTTATTATGAACTTATAATAAATATTTGAGCTATTATTATGACTTGTATAAGTGTCGTTATAATATTTTTTTAACTACTTGCGGTACGGGGAATCTGGTTTAAAGGACCGCATAGGGTCGTTGGATTTCAGAAGTGCTATATACCAAAATGGTCCTGCCCTGCGGTGTTTTATGTCTGACCCCTATCTATACATAATGGTTGGAAAATATTGTTTAAAAGCTTATATAATAATAATAATGCTAAGACTAATAATTAGTCACGTTAATATTAGACGACTAAAGTCTAGTAGTAATAATACTAGGTTTCGTCGAATGAAATTACATTGTTAAGAATCAAAGCGTTGTCTGAGTTTGGAATCATCACTTTAACAAGTGAGTTCATAGTTACTTTCATCTTACACATATATATGAAGTATTTAATATAAATTACGTGCTATGTGTGCATATTATATGTATTCTTGATATCTATGCTGGATGAACGATTTTACGCATGTTTTAAATGATTTAAACTGTATATGTATTTTATATCTACAAAATATGTTGGGTATAACATGGGTAGATGAATGATGAGGTATGAAAGATGATATAGAGGAACGTTGGCGACTATGGACTTAGTACCTATTGTATGAACCCTGACGACTATGGACTTAGTGTCTGTTGTATAAACCCTAACGACTATGGACTTAGTGCCTATTGTATGAACCCTGGCGACTATGGACTTAGTGCATGTTGTATAAACCCTGATGACTATGGACTTAGTGCTTGTTGTATAAACCCTGGCGACGATGGACTTCTTGCCTATTCTTTAGGATAATCCTTAGGAATGAATGAACGAGGAATAGTTGATTCTTAGGGCAGACCCTTAAGAATAAAGAAGATAATGAGGATGAGTGACTGGGTTAATTGTTTGATGATTAAACATAATAATTATATTATTGTGGGTTGAAAACCTTATGTACTCACCATGTTTCCCAACCTGACCCACTTAGTTTATTTATCACATGTGTCGATATGAGGTTACATTACACTGAGAGATTAAGCAGATATAAATCACTAGTGATAATGAATGTAAGTTCTGTTTATGCTTATGTTTCTGTATTGACGATGACATCCCAATGTATTAAAATGAATAAAAATACATTTCTTCGGAAATGTTTTGATAACATACTTATCATATTTTTTTGGGAACAAATACCGCAACACTTTTCTTCAAAAGGATACTCTTACTTTTAAATAATGCATAAACAAATCGGTCTTTTCTGACCGTGAAAATGGAGATGTCACAAAACATTCCTTGGGCCCCGCCCAACATCGGACCGAAATCCGGAAACATACAAACATTCCTCGGGCATTGCCTCGACCATAATCCGGAAACATACAATACATAGACATGCAAGAATCACAAAAACATCAAGCATACAAACATTCCTCGAGCACCGCCCGACATCGGATCGAAATCCGTAAACATATAAACCTACATCGGGCACTGCCCAACATCGAATCGAAATCCGGAAACATATAAACCTACATCGGGAACTGCCCGACATCAAACCTTAGTCCGAAACATACTAACATACATATATGGGTCGACATTGGTGCCTTCGACCTGTTCATACATGAGGAAATTCACCTCGCACCGTTGAAGTCCCGCGAATAAATCTGGTTGTTAGCTGACTGATCCCCGAACTGTCAATCATTTAAACAAAACCCAATTAACCATTTTGGTTTTAATGCATAACCTTAAATCCATCACTTGGGATAAAATGACCATTTTACCCTTAACCTAGCTTGGTCCAAGACCCAGTCCCAAACTCACACTCTGAAGGCCTAAAAGCCAAATAATCAACCAAGGCCCAACTATGGCCTAATTTTCCAAATTGGGCCCAAACCCCTCACATGGGCCTTACCCTAAAGCCCATCCAAAACCCTAGTCCATATACATGTTCTTAGATGGCCCATCAATAGCCCAATCACCAAAGCCCAAAAGAAAGGCCCAACGGCCCAAACACAATTAGGGTTTTCACATAAAATGACGATTAGGGTTAAGTGTTCTTACTTAAACCATTAAGAACTTGATCCATTAAGTCCATTACTTCACTAGGCCAAACATTCAATGTAATCGGGCATAAGTTATACTTCAATCCACTTGCCCAAACGCAGGTCCCGACAATCCAAAACTAGCATCCCCTAAAATTAGGGTTTTCTAAATCCTAATTAGGGTTTCCAACCCAAACACAACTCAATTAGTCCAATGGTTACGTTTTTACATTAATTAGAGTCTAATAAGTCGGGCACCACCCACTACTACTTGGGTGGTGGTGGTCAATGGTGGTTTGTGGCGGCAGCCACCACCTCACGGTGGTGGTGGTTATGATCTTAGGCCAAAACAACACCATAAGCATCCCAAATAACAGTCTAATCACATGTAGGAGCAGCCACCCACCCAAGGTGGCAGTTGGTGGCGGTATGAGGTGGCAGCTACCACCTCACAGTGGTGGTGGCGAGTTTTCCTTGGGTTTTATCCAGCCAAGCACACCCATACAACATATCATCTTAAAGGAATTTCACATACACACCATGCGACATACACAACCACCTATGTGGTGGCAGGCGATGGTTGGAGGTGATAACCATCACCTTATGTTGGTGGCGATGGTCTCTCTTGATTCCCTACCAAGCAAACACATCAACACACGCACACACCTTCAAAACATGAGTTCACAACGAAAAAACACACCCAGTCCCAACTACTCCCGCAGTGTCGCATGGCAGTCGGACGAGATAACAGAAATGAAACGGTTGCTAGAACGACAACGACTACGTAACAACTGAAGGGAGATGGAGAACGAGTGAAATGCAATTACCGAGAGCCTTTAGGTCGTTCACGACCCAAGCATCGACGTTCATAGCCTCCTTCGTTGGTCTTGGTGGCTATTCCAGCTTCTCACCACGTCTCCGGCAACAAGGTTGTGCATGTGGCATTTAACAACAAAGTAGCGACGGCTGAGGAAGCTCCGAAAGTGGTGGCGGATGGAGTAAGATGCGCTAGGTTTAAGGTTGACGAGAGGGAAGGGAAGTGGGTCTAAATCCCGTGTTCCTTCAAACATTTGCTCCCAAGTTTGGCCCATCCTCCACAAAACCTTTTCAACTTAGGTCCATAATTTACCCTTTAGCCCATGCCTCCAAAAATTCTTTCATAATAAGTCCAAAAATTACCAATCATACCTTGACTTCTGAAATCCTTTTCAATTAAATCCATAATTTAGCAAACAACCCTCAACCTTCAAAATTCTTTACAAACTAGTTTGGAAATTAACTTTTAACACCAAAAGTCCAAATTATATCATTTAACCCCCGAAACCAACGCTTTGCTAAATTATTTCGAATTTAGGGATACTATTCATTTATTAATTTTATCTATTTATTTATTTAATAAACATAATGCTACACAGGGCCCCACCGAAAATCCACCCACTTCCTCGTCAGACGAGTGAGGGGTACTGCAATCTTGGGGAAATCCTGAATAAATCTTCGGTAATACCCTACAAAACCCAGAAAACTCCTGATATCCGAGGGAGACTTCGGAACCTCCCACTGCATCACCGCCTCGATTTTGACCGTATCGACCAAAATCCCATATTGGTTAATGAGGTGTCCAAGCAACTAAGCCTCTCGCAACCAAAACTCGCACTTGGAGAACTTAACATAAAGTCGTTCTCGCCTCGAACCCCTCGGAAGCTCGCGAAGATGCTCCTCATGTTGCTTTATGGTCTTGGAATACACCAAGATATCATCATTGAACACAATAACTGAGCGATCGAGCATCGACCTGTATACCCGATTCATCAAATCCATAAATATCGCAGGCACGTTGGTGAGCCCGAATGACATCATCACGAACTCGTAATGTCCATAACGAGTCCGGAACGTGGTATTCTCCACGTCCTCCTCCCTCATCCTAACATGATG
The DNA here is from genome assembly GCF_002870075.4 of Lactuca sativa. Classification (NCBI taxonomy): domain Eukaryota; kingdom Viridiplantae; phylum Streptophyta; class Magnoliopsida; order Asterales; family Asteraceae; genus Lactuca; species Lactuca sativa. The sequence goes on along the minus strand of NC_056627.2, from coordinate 349,950,631 downwards.
GTACCCAGACATGAGATCAATCTTGGAGAACCGAGATGCTCTCTGCAACTGATCAAAGAGATCATCAATCCGCGGAAGGGGATAATGGTTCTTCACCATTAACTTGTTTAACTCCCTATAACCGATGCACATCCGGTGCAAACCATCATTCTTCCTGACAAATAGAATCGACGCTCCCCACGGAAGAACTGATCTGGCGGATGAATTGCTTGCTTAGCAACTCCTGCAGCTGAGATGACAACTCCTGCATCTTAGGCGGTGCCAATCGGTACGACGCCTTGGCAATAGGGGCCGCACCCGACACAAGGTCGATCCTGAACTCGACCTGCCTCTCAGGAGGCATACCGGGCAACTCCTCCGGGAATACATCAGCGAACTCCGTGACAATTGGAACATCATCAACAGACACCTGATCCCCAACCCGCATGTCCACCACATAAGCCAAGTAACTTGCACACCCGTGTTGAATATACTGTCGAGCCCTGACTGTCGAACAAAACACTGAACCCAAGCTGGTGCCCTCTCCATAAAACATCAACAATCTAAAATATGAAATAATTTACCATTTAGTTTTCATTTGTTATGACTTCATAAGGAGTAAGATCTAATTTATGATCAATCTAAGAGACCGGTTATGTGTAAAGCATGTACTTGTAGTTGTTTCATCCCAAAAACAATATAATACATGTGAGCAAATATAAGCATTGATCAGACAACTTCACTATTTCACAGAGGAGTTTGTTTTATATTTCAACAACAAAATTTACATAGTACCATAACACCATCTTTTTGGTTGTGGGTTTGAAATAACACTTAGGTTAGGGAAAACGACATCTAATAGCTGAAATTCAAACATTTAATTGCGAAATTGATCACTCAAGAAGAAAAGACGAAAATAGCCTCATGTGAGGGGCACATGTTGAAGAAAACGGAGACATTTTAACATTTGTTATAATTAATTCACAACGAAAAACCCTTAAATAAAGACAACTTTTGCATTTTGAAACAAAGTAAAAGAATTACAAATAAATAATGATTATTATTAAATAAAAAACATTTCAAACAATTCCTTTTGAATGACCATATGATTTCAACAACAAAATTTACATAGTATCATAGCACCATCTTTTTTGTCGTGAGTTTGTAATAACATTTAGGTTAGAAAAAACATCTAATAGCTGAAATTCAAACATTTAATTGCGAAATTGATCACTCAAGAAGAAAAGACGAAAATAGCCTCATGTAAAAGGAACGTATTGAAGAAAACAAAAGACATTTTAACATTTATTATAATTAGATACTAAATCCGCAATGAAAAACCTAGAATAAAGACAATTTTTGCAATTTGAAACTAAGTAAAAAAATTTCAAATAATTAATGATTATTGTTAAATTAAAAACATTTCAAACATTCCTTTTGAAAGGCCATATGATTATATAAAAAAAGACCAAGAGCAATTTAGTTGGTTAATAATACGAAATAGATACAAAATTTGGCATGTCGGTTTAACTAAACTTTCCAAATTTTCATGTTATTTGCAAAAGATTCTTAATTTAAATCATGATCTTTCGTAAACGGTTCGTTTGACTGCAAAAGAGCGCCAGACTCATGAACTCTTCATATTCTTCTTCCCCTTTGTTTTCATGAACTCCTTTAATCGTTTTCCTCAGGTGTTTGTTGTTGGTATGCTCTTCGTCTTTTTGGCGTTTCTATAGGTTTTAAACACACTATATGTTGATTTCCTTTGTAGGTTCTTGGGTTCCGAGAATAACACTTGATTTTAGTCGTTTTCTCCGGTTCCAATAAACAATGCCACCTCCAAAACATAACTAATCTCTAGAAATTGGCGACAGTGGAACAGACGATGATGTCGGAGAGCAAGCGTTCTCGATGCTCTCAATTTTTTCTTCAGGTATTCCTTTCTCTAAACCAAATTAATAGAAACGATATAATCAATTCACGAAATTCTTCTGGTTTTGATTTAGGAAATGTGTCATCCACACTACGACCCCGACGTATATTTTTTTTGCCTTTATGTCTTCCCCCCAAACCCTATTTCTATCAAACTCCAACCACAATTTCTCTTTCCCCAAGCCTTTCCGCTCTCCAAATCTCCTGCAAAAATTCGAATCTCTTCACACTTGTTTATTCGGTAACACTGTTTCTTCCTTCTTGATTTATTTATTTATTTTGTAGTTAATCATATGATATTAAGCTGTGCGTAATCTTAGATTCTGAATCGATCTACTCCGATTTTAGCTATGCATTTTGATTTAGTGTGAAAAATCGATCACCAAAATAAGTAACTATTTCGATTTTGAATTTGTGGTTTTGTAGTGCGCATCTATTCTTTAAAAAAAAAATTCTTTCTGCGTGTTGCTCTACTTATTGATTTCGTTTTTCACCATTGGTGTCGCCAGAAGAGTAAATATGGTGAGATCTCATGCTCTTGTTGTTTCCTGGTTATGTTTACTTTTTGGTGTTCTGTTTGCATTCTTGAGTTTTGATGTCAAACAAACGAATGGTGGACTTTGTCAAACAATCTTGAGTTTGAGAAATATCAGGATTGGAATGGAATGACAAAGTAAAAAGTTGGATAAATGAGTAGATAATTACTGAACTTAGAATCTAAAAAAGATAAACTAAGTAACTACAATCCCAAATTTAAGCCTACATTCCCTCCTATTTGCAACCCTAAATTGAAGAATAATACGAAACCGAAAACATGACAGATTACAATTCCGATTCCCTGAATTTCTTATTTTCATTGACAGATTCCATTCTTCAAAAAACAGACCAAAACGCCCCTAATATTTTCTTGTTTTCAATGCAGATTAGACACAACACTTTGTCCTGTTGTTAGCATCATTGTGGGATAATACAACAAGAAATACTACATTGATATAATTGAATCAAAGCCTTCAAATCCAATAAGTACCATTGAAACTGATTGTGAGGTAGATTTTGCTCCTCCTTTTGATTACAAGCAGTTTTATATTTTTGATCTTATGTTATCTGATGATTTTAGGGAAAGATGTAGGAAGCAACATGCTATACTTTTTATTTTATTTTATTTTATTTTTATCAAGGTAGGTGTTGTACTTCATTTTTTACGCATAATAGCAATGTACTTATGTACTTTTTCCCATAATGGCAACATGCTTATAGTTAACTCTTACCATTTAATATTAGGGTATTTGTGTGTTGAAGTGTCCTGTTTTTTATGGAAAACTAAACAAAAAATCTGAAAAAAACCCTAGAATCAGACACCAATTATTTGAAAATGAAATTAAAGGTTTCTTACTGAACTTTGTGTTGCCAGCATTTAACAATACCAATGTTTGTGATCTTGAAAACCTACCTCTTTTAGGGTTAAGTTAATCTTTTGTTAAATTTTTTTTCTGTATAACAGGCACCAATTATTTGAATATGAAACTCCAAGGCTTTTGACATTTAAGTTGAGATTCGAGCATTCTTTTTTAGTGATGCGTATGTTCTACTGTTTTCACTCTTTTCCAATTTGAATAAACTCAATATTGACATTGTAAGATACAATTGAGAGTGATACTAAAATTTTGTATATTTTGTTGTGTGTTCTCAGTTCTTGTCAGTTATGGTGGAGATACTGAAACTTCCTTATGCTCCAAGTTTACTGAGAGATACCAAAATACTTTCAGGTCTTATTCCAGGTATTTTCTTAAATTATACTAAACATCTTTATATTTTCTTGTGTCTTCTTCATTCTTGTTTTTGTATGATAGTTTACATTCATCAGCATTTCATATCTATGCATTTTAGATTCTGTTTTTTTTATAAAAAAGCATTTTCTCTTTAAAAATCAAGTCAATTATGACATTGCACTTTTTTTAGTTCTTTTCTGTAACAACAATGTTACTTTCAAATTTCTTATTAAAATCACATTTCCCTTTGATAATCATCGCAATTAAAACCTTTGTACCTTTTTTTTCCTTTACAACATTGTTACTTTCAAATATTTTCATATCAAGACATTTTGTTAAAAAGTTCTTACATTATTTTCTTTTCTAGGCATTTTACTTTGAAATTTTTAACAACTATAGCATTGTACTAAGTTTTCTTATTAAAAGTACATTTTCCTTAAAATAAATATCCCATTTAAAGCTGTGCAGTTCTTTAGGTTTTTTTTTTCTTTTACAACATTGTTACTATTACAACTTTTTTACTTTCAAATATCTTTTATAAGAAATTGTTTTCAAAAATATGTCCATTTTTACTTATCTAGGCATTTTACTTTGAAAAAATTACCAAATGTAGCACCGTACTTTCATTGTTTTTATTAAAAGCACATTTCTTTTGAAAAATATCCCAATTAAAGCATTGCATTTTTTAGTTTTTTTTACTATTTCAACATTTTAACTTACAATTATTCCTTTATCAAGACATTTTTTTACAAAAATCTTTACAGTTTTCGCTTATGTAAGCATTTTACTTTGAAAATTTTATCAATTATTGCATTGTACTTTAACTTTTCTTATTAAAAGCACATTTACTTTGAAAAATCATTCCAATCAAAGCTTTGCACCTTTTCAGAAACATAGTTACTTTCAAAAATTTTGATCAAGATATTTTATTATAAAATTTATAAATGTTTTACACCTATGCATTTTAAATTAATTTTTTTTACCAATTATAGCATTGTACTTTCAGCTTTCTTTTTAAAAGCATATTTTTTTTTGAAAAATAATCCCAAATATAACATTGAATTTGTTTAGTTTTTTTTTCCTATTAAAACAATTTTAATTTCAAAGATTATTTTATCAAGACATTTTATTAAAAAGTCTTTACATCTTTTACTTATCTAGGCATTTTACTTTGAAAAATTTACCAAGTATTACACAATTTTTTTAGTTTATTTTTTTGTTACACCATTTTTACTTTCAAATATTCTTTTATGAAGACATGTTTCACTTATCTAGGCATTTTACTTTGAAAATTTTACCAATTACAGCATTGTACAATTTTCTTATTGCATTTTTTTAGTTTTTTAACTATTACATCATTTTTACTTACAAATATTCATTTTTCAAGACATTTTTTACAAAAATCTTTGCTTTTTTTTTTTTTTTTTTTTACTTATGTAAGCATTTTACTTAGAAAAATTTACCAATTATAGCATTGCACTTTTAATTTGCTTATTAAAAGCACATTATGTTTGAAAAATCATCCAAATTAAAGCCTTGAAGGTTTTTTAGTTTTTTTAGTATTACATTATTTTTATTTGCATTTATCAAAGAAAATATTTACAAAAATCTTTACATTTTTATTTATTTATCTAGGCATCTTTTTTTTTAAAAAAACTGTTCTCGATTATAGCATTATACACTAAATTTTTCTTATTAAAACACATTTTTTTTGAAAAAGTATCTCAGCTAAAGCATTGCATTTTTTTAGTTTTTTTTACTCTTTCATCATTTTTACATGCAAATATTCTTTTTTAGAACATTTTTTTACAAAAATCAAACATTTTTTAGGCATTTTACTTTGAAAATCTTATTAATTATAGCTTTGTACTTTTAGTTTTTTTTTTTTTTTTTTTTTTTTTTTTTTTGTTAAAAGCACATATCTTTTATAAAATCATCCTACTTAAAGCATTGCATTTTTTTAATTCTTTCATCATTTTTACTTGCAAATATTCTATTATCAGAATATTTTTTTTACAAAAATTAAACATTTTTTTAGGCATTGCATTTTTTATTTTTCATTTTTCATTTTATTTTTTATTTTTTTATTCTTTCATCATTTTTACTTGCAAATATTCTTTTATTAGAACATTTTTTACAAAATCATCCAACTTAAAATTGCATTTTTTTAGTTTATTTATTTTTTATTCTTTCATCATTTTTACTTGCAAATATTCTTTTATTAGAACATTTTTTACAAAAATAAAACATTTTTCAGGCATTTTACTTTGAAAATCATGCTACTTAAAGCATTGCAAATTTTTTTTACTATTACAACATTTTTACTTTCACATACTCTTTTATCAAGACATTTTTACTTGTCTAGGCATTTTACTTTGAAAATTTTACCAATTATAACACTGTATTTTTAATTTTCTTATTAAAAGCACATTTCGTTTGAAAAATTCATCCCAATTAAAGTATTGCGTTTTTTTAGTCTTTTTAGTTTTTTTTTTTTTTTTTTTTTTTCTATTACAACATTTTTACTTTCAAATATTATTTTATCAAAACATTTTTATATAAGTCTTTACATTTTTTACTTATCTAGGCATTTTTTACAAAAATCTTTGCATTTATTATTACAACATTTTTACTATCAAATATTCTTTTATCAAGAATTGTTTTACAAAAATGTTCACATTTTAACTTCATAAGGTATTTTACTTTGAAAACTTTACCAAGTAAAGTATTGTACTTTCAATTTTGTAATTAAAAGCACATTTCGGTTGAAAACTCATCCCAATTAAAGCATTGGATTTATTTATTTATTTATTATTATTACATCATTTTTACTTGCAAATATTCTTTTTCAAGACATTTTTTACAAAATTCTTTATATTTCCTACTTTTCTAGGCATCTTACTTTGAAAAATTACCAATTATAGCGCTGTATTTTCATTTTTTTTTTACTAAAATCACATTTCATTTGAAAAAAATCATCCCAATTAAAGCTTTGCATTTTTTTAGTTATTTTTTCGTATTACAGCATTTTTACTTTCAACATATTCTTTTATCAAGACATTTTTTATATAAATATTTACATTTTTTTTACTTATCTAGGCATTTTTTTCAAAAATCTTTACATTTAATATCACAACATTTTTACTATCAAATATTCTTTAATATGGATTTTTTTTACAAAAATCTTCACTTTTTTAACTTCTTAAGATATTTTACTTTAAATTTTTTAGCAATTATAGCATTGTACTTTCGAGTTTCTTATTAAAAGCATTCTTTTGAAAACTTATCCCAATTAAAGCATTCTGTTTTTTTTACTATCACATCATTTTTACTTACAAATCTTCATTTATTAAAACATTTTTTTATAAAAATCTTTACATATTTTTATTTATCTAGGTATCTTTCTTTTGAGAAATTTAACACTTATAGCATTGTAGAAAATCTTTACATATTTTTATTTATCTAGGTATCTTTCTTTTTGAAAAATCATCTCCATAAAAGCATTGCATTTTTTTAGTTTTTTTTTTAGTTTTTTTTTTAATTTATTATAATTATTATTATAACATTTTTACTTTCAAATAATCTTTTATCAAGATTTTTTTACAAAAATCTTTACATTTTTAAACCATTTAGGCATTTTACTTCAAATTTTTTAGCAATTATAGCATTGCAATTATTTTTTTTTAAGGACATGTTTTACAAAATTCTTTACATTTTTTACTTCTTTAGGCATTTTACTTTGAAAAATTTAGCAATTATAGCATTGTACTTTCAGGTTTCTTATTAAAAGCACTGTTCTTTTGAAAAATTATCCCAGTCAAAGCATTGCTTTTTTTTAAATTTTTTTTTATTATTCCAATAAAGTTTTGCACATTTTATTAAAAAATCTTTAAATGTTTATATATCAGACATTTTTTTTTTTTGAAAATTTTATCAATTATAGTCTTGTACTTTCTTTTTTCTTGATAATGCACATTTTCTATTTAAATACGTCCCAATTATAACTTTTCACTTTTTTAATTTTTTTATAACATTTTAATATCAAATATTCTTTTATTAAAACAGTTTTTTTTTAAAAAAAAAACTTTACATTTTTTACATATCTAAGCCTTCTACTTTTAGCTATTTACCAGTTATAGCTTTGTAGCTTTAGTTTTATTATTAAAAACAGATTTTCCTTTGTAAGAATTATAGCATTGTACTTTGAGTTATATTATTAAAAGCACATTTCCATTTGAAATATCATCCCAATTGCATTGCACTTTTTAAGATTTTTTTTATTACAATATTTTTACTTTCAAATATTCTTTTATCAAGACATTTTATTAAATATTTTTTACAGTTTTTACTTATCTAGGCATTATACTTTTAAAATCTTACCAATTATAGCATTATACTTTCTGTTTTCTTATTAAGTGCTCATTTCTCTTGGAAAAGTTATACAAACTAAATCTTTGCACTATATAGCATTGTAACTTCCAAAATTTTTTTCTTATTAGCGCATTTTATTTTAAAAAATTTCCATTTTTATTATTGCACTTTTTTGCTATCAATGCATTTTATCGTATCAAGTCACTTTACTTGTAAAAATCTATCCCATTTTTTTAGTTTGAAAAAATAATTATTATTTTCATTTCAAGGCATGCTATTTTGAAAAATCCATTGAAAAATTTTCGTATCTATAGATTTTATTTTGAAGAATCTATTTTTTTTCTTTCAAAGCATTTTACCTTGAAAAATTTATCATTTTTTATATCAAACCATTTTACTTTGGAAAACCTACCCTCTATAGCATTGTACTTCCAGTTTTCTTTATATAAGCACATTTATCTTTCAAAAGTCAACCCATTTATAGCTTTGCATTTTGCAGTATTCTTTTTGTTCAACATTATTACTTTCATATTTTAAATTATCAAGTCTAAAAGGTCTATCAACTTTTTTCTTATCAAGGCATTTTACTTTAGAAAATTTATCCTGGTTTTTTGCTCATCAAAGCACTTTATTTTTTTGAACAATCCATCATTACAACTTTTTACTTTGAAAAGTCTATCAGTTATAAGTTTAAAAAGTCTTATCAAATCTTTTTACTTGAAACCCAATTGTTTTATTTTAGCTACAACATTACAACTTTTTTTTTTAATTGTTTTTTTAATCTTATCAAGTCATTTTACTTTAATCTATAAAATTCTTTTATTATCAATGCATTTTACTTTGAAAAATCTAACAATTATAGCATTGTATTTACAGTTTTTTCTTATAAGAACATTTCCCCTTGAAAACTCAACTCATTTATAGCATTGCTTTTTTCTTTATGTTACTACATTAAAACATTCAAAAAATTTCATGATCAATTCATTTTACTTTGAAAATCTGTTAGTCATAGCATTGTACTTTCACTTTTCTTATTTTAAGCACATATCATGTTGAAAAATCAACCCCATTTTAGCATTGCAGTTTCAATATGTTTCTTTCTACTACAACATTGAAAAGTATATGAATTATTGCATTGCATTTTCAGTTTTAATATTATAAGCATATTTATCTTTGAAAAATCAACCTGTTTATAGCATTGCACTTTTCAATTTTCTTTCTGTTATTGCATTGTAACTTTTTTTTTTCTAATAATGTCATGTTTCTTTGAAAAATCCATCATTTTTTTCTAATAAAGGCATGTTATTTGTAAAATCTACGATTTATAGCATTGCATTTTTTTCCACATCATTTTATTTTGAAAAATCTATTAATTACAGGACTATGCTTTTCGGATTTCTTTTTATTACAACATTGTAGATATCAAAAAGTTTTTTACCATGGCATTTTAGTTTGAAAAATCTACAATTTTTAGCATTGTTCTTTTAATTTTCTTATTATAAGCTACAATTTAAAGCGTTGTATTTTTAGTTTTCTTTGAATAAACACATTTTCTTTGAATGTTTAATCCAATTATAGCATTTGATTTTTCAGTTTTCTTTCTGCTTCAAAATTTTCTTACCAAGGTCTTTTACTATGAAAATGAACCCAATTATAACATTGCACATATTAGTTTTTTTTTCGACTACAACATTGTTACTTTGAAAAAATTTCTTATCAAGACATTTTACTTTAAAAAATCTTTACATTTTTTTCTTATCTTGGCATTTTACTTGGAAAAGTCTACCAATCCTAGCACATCTCTCTTGTAAAGTCAACCCAATGCAGTATTCCATTTTCTTTGTGTTAAGTACATTCAAATATTTTTTTTTATCAGGACATTTTACATTGAAAACCTATCAATAAAAGCATTGTACAGCATATATATGCTTATGACAGGTTTTGAAATGTAATTTATTGATTACATTTGTGTATGCTCTGTTGAAGGTTAATTGTTTTTAGTTGTTGATAATAATTGTTTTAGAAAAATCAGGTTCAGAAGCCACATTTGCATATGGGCAGGTTTGTCATTCCTGTTTCTTACTTTCTTTATATCCGTTACTTTGTTTACTTGCTTTGATTGATGTATTTACCTGTTTTATTTTGTAAATATTTTTAGTTTAGTTGTTTCAATATCTTTTATGAGTTAATTATCTGATTTGATTTTAACTAAGTTTTATGTTCTTAAACATTTATGCCACTGTTACTATTTTTTTGTTTAAATTTCTTGTAGCCACATGATTATCTGTAGTATGTATCTATTTTTTCATTTGCCTCATTTTATACTGCTATGTAGTTAGAAATTATTTATTTATTTGTTACTAATTTTCATCAAATCATTTGTATATGGTGTGTTTTATGCATGTTGTTTTGTAAAAGGTGGTAGGTAGTTTTTATATTAAAAGCCAATACAACTTTTTCTCTAGCATCCACTTTTGTTTTCTTGAAATTAAGAAAATGTTAATTGTTTTTCCCTTGATTTTTTTAGTTAATCATATGATATTAAGGTGTGGATAATCTTGGAATCTGAATCTGATTACTCCGATTTCACCTATGCACTTTGGTTTAGTGTGAAAAACGGATCACTAAATATAACTAACAATTTCGATTTTGAATTTATGGTTTTTCAGTGTGCATCTGTTACTTTTAAAAAAAAATCCTTTATGCGTGTTGTTCTACTTATTGATTTTGTTTTTCATATAGGTTGCAGGATTGGTCTCACCAGAAGAGTAAATATGGTAAGTTGTCATGTTCTTGTTGTTACCTAGTTTTGTTCACTTTTTGGTGTTCTGTTTGCATTCTTGAGTTTTGATGTCAAACAAACAAATGGTGGACTTTGTCAAACAATCTTGAGTTTGAGAAATATCAGGATTGGGTTCTAAAGCTACCATAATTCTCTTTTGGAGTGCTTCATTTTTGTTGGAATGGAATGACTAAGTAAAAAGTGGGATAAATGAGTAGATAAGTACTGAACTTAGAATCTGAAAAGTATAAACTAAGTAACTAATACCTATACTACATTACTACCCCACTCCAATCCCAAATTTTAAGCCTCCATTCCCTCCTATTTGCAACCCTAACTTGAAGAATAATAGGAAACCAAAAATGTGACAGATTACAATTCCGATTCCCTGAATTTCTTATTTTCATTAATAGATTCCATTCCTAATTTCAATGCAGATTGGAGACCACACTGAGAACCTTGTCCTGTTTGTTAACAACAGTAAATTCTACATTGATATAATTGAATCAAAGCCTTCAAATGCAATAAGCATCATTGAAACTGATTGTGAGGTAAACTACATGCTATACTCATTTTTCATCAATAGGCATTGTACTTCATTTTTTTATGCATATTGTTTTTTAAAACAGTAAAGTACATTGCTATTTAACTGCAAATTACCCATAATTTTATATGTGAGTAATTACCATTCCTTTTGTTTTTACCAAAATTCAATCCGTTTACAAGAGCTGGAAGAAAATTGTATGCTTTTTTAAGGTGAAGTTAATCTTTTGTTATTTGTTTTTTGATTCTGTATAACAGGCACCAATTTGAAGGTGAAACTGAAGGCTTTTGACACTTAAGTTGAGGTCTGGGCATTCTTTTTCAGTGCTAGGTATGTTCTGCTGTTTTCAATCTTTTTTAATTTGAATAATTTCATTGACAATATAAGTTTACTCAGAGATAGCAAACAAATACTTTCAAGTCTTATTCCGGGTATGCTCTACCAAACATCTTTATATTTTATTGTCTTCTTGATTCTTGTTTTTCTATGGTAGTTTACAATGACTAGCATTTCATATCTATGCATTTTAGATTTTGTTGTTGTTTTTTTTTATATACAAAGCATTTTATTTTTAAAGATCAACTCAATTATGACATTGCACTTTTTGGACCTTTTCTGTAACAACAATGTTACTTCAAATTTTCATATTAAAATCACATTTTCCTTTGAAAAATCATCGCAATTAAAAGCTTTGTACTTTTTTAGTTTTTTTTCTTCTTTACAACGTTGTGACTTTCAAATATTTTCATATCAAGACATTTTGTTAAAAAGTTCTTACATTATTTTCTTCTCTAGGCGTTTTACGTTGAAATTTTTAACAGTTATAGCATTGTAATAAGATTTCTTATTAAAGGCATACTTTACCTTTGAAAAATTATCCTAATCAAAGCTTTGCACTTTTTTTTTCTTCTTACAATAATGTTACTTTCAATTTTTTTTATCAAGACATTTTAAAAAGTCTTTATGTGTTTTACTTATTAAGGTCTTTTACTTTGAATTTTTTTTTTTACAAATTTCAGCATTGTACTTTACGTCTTTTACTGGCATTTTACTTTGAAAAATTTACCAAGTATTGTATCTTACTTTCAACTCTCTTTCCAAAAGCACATTTCCCTTAGAAAATCCTCCCAATTAAAGCATTACATTTTTTAAGTTTATTTTTTTCAATTACTCCTATTTTACTTTCAAATATTCTTTTATGAAGACATGTTTTTAAAATATCTTTACAATTTTCACTTATCTAGGCATTTTACTTTGAAAATTTTACAATTTAGAGCATTGTTCATTCAATTTTCTTTTTAAAAACACATTTCTTTTGAAAATTCATCCCAATTAAAGCATTGCATTTTTTTAGTTTTTTCTAATAAAACATGTTTACTTGCAGATATTTTTTTTATCAAGACATTTTTTATTTATCTAGGCATTTTGCTGTGAAAGATTTACCAATGGTAGCATTGTACTTTCTGTTTTATTAATAATAGCACATTTTTTGAAAAATCATTCCATATAAAGCATTTCATTTTTTTAATTTTTTTTTCTAAAAAATAATGTTTGCTTTCAGATATTTTTTTTATCAAGACATTTTTTTACAAAAATCTCTACATTTTTACTTATTTAGGCATTTTACTTTGAGAAATTCCATTTTCTTAATTAAAACACATTTCTTTTTAAATATCATTCCAATTAAAGCATTGCTTTTTTTAGTTTTTTTTTTCTAATAAAACATTTTTACTTTCGGATAATTTTTTATCAAGACATTTTTTACAAAAATTTTTACATTTTTTACTTATTTAGACATTTTATGTTGAAAACTTTATTAATTATAGTTTTGGACATTCTGTTTTCTTAATAAAAACACATGTTATTTTCAAAAATTCATTGAAAATATTTCGTATCTAGAGATTTTATTTTGAAAAATCTTTTTTTTTTTTCTTTCGAAGCATTTTACCTTGAAAATTTTATCATTTTTTATATCAAACCATTTTACTTTGGAAAACCTACTCTCTATAGCATTGTACTTTCAGTTTTCTTTATAATAAGCACATTTATCTTTCAAAAGTCAACCCATTTATAGCTTTGCATTTTGCAGTATTCGTTTTTTTCAACATTATTACTTTCATATTTTATTTTAACAAGGCATTTTACTTTAGAAAATTTACCATGTAGTTTTGCTCATAAAAGCACTTTATCTTTTTGAACAATCCATCATTACAACCTTTTACTTAGAAAAATCTACCAATTATAAGTCTAAAAAGTCTTATCAAATCTTTTTATAAAGGCGTTTTACTTTGAAAAATCAACCCAGTTGTTTTCTTTTAGTTACAACATTGCAACTTTTTTTTTAAAATCTTATCAAGTTATTTTTCTTTAATCTATCAAAAAAAAATTTATTATCAAGGCAATTTACTTTGAAAAATCTAACAATTATAGCATTGTATTTACAGTTTTTTTCTTATAAGAACATTTCTCCTTGAAAACTCAACTCATTTATAGCATTGCTTTTTTCTTTATGTTACTACATTAAAACATTCAAAAAATTTCATTATCAAGTCATTTTACTTTAAAAAATCTGTTAGTCATAGCTTTGTACTTTCACTTTTCTTATTTTAAGCATATATCATGTTGAAAAATCAACCTCATTTTAGCATTGCAGTTTTAGTATGTTTCTTTCTACTACAACTTTGAAAAGTATATGAGGTTATGCATCGCATTTTCAGTTTTATTTACAACATTTCAATTTTCTTTATGTTCTACTTTTGAATTCCTGTCCCTTTTCTTATGTGGTTTTGTATGTCAATTTGCTTTGTTTGTAGGGTTCTACTTTATCTGTAGAGTTTTTTTGTGGGTTTGTTTGCAGGGTTTCTCTTTGTTAGTAGAGTAGCTTTGTTTATAAGGTTCTACTTTTTTTGTAGAAAGTTCTTATGTGGTTTTGTTTGTAGGATTTTGCATTCTAATTCATGTCTTTAGTTCAATTTGTAGGGTTCTATTTTTGAATTTGTGTCCCTTTCTTGTGTGGTCTTGTTAGTAGGATTCTACATTGGTTGTACCGGTTTTGGTTGGTTTGTAGGGTTGTACTTTTTTTGTAAAGTTGTGCTTTGTTTTTAGAGTTCTTATATGGCTTTGTTTTTATGGATCTTTATTTATATTTAGTATGGCTTTGTTTGTAGGGTTCTATTTTGTTTGTAAGGTTCTACTTTGTTCGTAGAGTAGTTTTGTTTATAAGGTTCTACTTTGTTTGTAGTGAGTTCTTGTGTGGTTCTGTTTGTCCACTTTGTTTCTTGTGTGGCTTTGTTTGTACGATTCTGCTTTGGTATTAATGTCATAGTTAGTTTGTAGGGTTTTACTTTGAATTTCTTGTTTGACTTTGTTTGTTGATTTTACTTTCTTTCTGGGGTTCTACTTTGGTTCTTATGTGGCTTTGTTTGTAAGATTCTGCTTTGGAATTCATGTCTTGGGTTTAGTTTGTGGGGTTTTACTTTGAAGTCTATGCTCTATTTCTTGTGTGGCTTTATTCATTGGTTATGCTTTGTTTGAAGGGTTCTTGTGGATTTTAATTATAAGGTTATGCTTTGTTTACATTTTCTTGTGTGGCTTTGTTTGTAGGGATTTACTTTTTATATAGAGTAACCTTGTGGCTTTGTTTGTAAGGATTTTCTTTTTATGTAGAGTTATTGTGTGGCTTTGTTTGTAAGCTTTTTCTTTGTTTGGTTCTTGTGTGGCTTTATTTAAAGGGTTCTATGTAACATCTCAAAAATCATAGGAATTTTTTGATTTTTAAGAAGTAAAAACTGTGTCATCAGACTGATTACCCTTGACTCATTAGATTGTGTTATGTATCCTTATGTATAAGATGTTGCTATGGTGTAGTGAACTATTATATGAGATGATCTGTACAATTGCGTCTTTGTCTTGCCCCGATTATCTGATGTACCTGAAACCATAAAATCAACAACTGTAATCCAAAGCTTAGTGAGTTTCACCCATATATATATATATATAATTTGTTTTATAATTTGTTGCTTTTATAAGCAACCTCCCATTTATTATTTATTTAAATCTATTGAAAATATTCATTTTTAATGAGTTTTCATGACGTAAAAAGTCAGCTAGGGTATTTTTAGATTTGACTGTTACCACCAATATAAAAATTTAGTATGCGTAATTAAACATTTTTACATTGATAATTTGCTAGTTGTCGGTCCCAACTACTAATACATGACATCTTAGATTCATTTGAGAATACATGTATTCATCTGCTAGTATCCAAAAAATATATTTTGATATGCATGACATCTTAGATTTGACTGTTACCACCAATACATGACATCTTAGATTCATTTGACTGTTACCACCAATACATGACATCTTAGATTCATTTGAGAATACATGTATTCATCTGCTAGTATCCAAAAAATATATTTTGATATGCATAAACAAAAAATGGATGTTTATTTTAGTTTACCTTCTATTACAAAATAATGAAAAAATGTCATTTTTACATTTTAATACTCTTTTAGTAATATAACAAATATATTTGAATAAAATAGTTGATTGTTGAAAAATTAAAGTTAAAATAAACATGGGAAATTTAAATACCTTTTTAGTAATTTAAGAAATATATTTGAATCAACGAAAGTATTTGTTGGGTTTATTATTGTGTGACTTTGCTTTAGGGTTCTACTTTGGAACTCTTATATAACTTTGATTGTAGGATTTTGCTTCTGAATTCTTGTCATGGGTTCTTTATGCAGGGTTTTGCTTTTAATTTTTTTGTCCATTTTGTATTTGTTGTGTGGCTTTATTTGTAGGGTATCCTGCTTTGTTTGTAGAATTTTTTTGTGGCTTTGCTTGTACGGTTCTCCTTTGTTTCTATATTTCTTGTGTAAATTTGTTTGTAAGGGTTAACTAGATAGACACAAACATCTAATCTTCAACAAGAGTATTATCATATCGATTTTCGATTTAAATATGTTCATTACTTCATGGTTTAATTAGATTCAATCTAATAACTTTATGGTTGCATAATTTCTTGAATAGTTTAGTTAAAACGAGAGCTAATTGGTTGATCTAATGTTGATTTGTTCTTACAATTATTATTCCCATTTTAATCATTGTGTGTTTTAACTCATTGCAAGACTTTGATAACTTGTAGCTTTTATAAGCAAATCCCCATTTATTATTTATTTAAATCTAATAAAAAAATCTTCATTTTTAATGAGTTTAGATACAGTAAGAAGTTAGAGTGGTGTGATGGGCGGATGTGTTGCGATTAAGCTGAGTCATTCCCTTTTGAGCTAGAAGTACCTGAATAATAAATTGAAAGTTGTAGGCACAAAGCTTAGTAAGCTCCATCAAAATACACCAGACCGTACATACATAATAGTCAAAGCAACACTGGGTCTATTTCACCTCATTCGGTCTCTTTCAATCGGTACTAGGTATATTTCAACCTCTTTGGTCTCTTTCAACCGGTATTGGCTGTATTTCAACCCCTTCAGTCTCTTTTAACCGATATTGGTTTTTCACCTTTACAACTAGCATATAATCATAACTGGAAGAGTCATAGAGACAACAAGCATATACTGGCATAACAGGAAATTGTCCTGAAGACAATTATCATCCTACAAACATAATCTAATGGGCCGACATTGGTGCCTTCGACCCACGAGTACAATGAAGGAAACTCACCTCTGTCTAGAGATCAATAATGCAACCCTAATTAGCAATTAGGTTGCTAACCCAAATTGAGGGTCCAGATTCTAAACCCTGACTCCTAGTGTAAAAAGGCCGCTTTACCCATCCTTTAATGGGCCTAACATAACATGGTCCAATTCTAAACTAGCTTAAAGTCCAAAAGACATTTAAAGCCCAATATAGGCCCAACTCCATAAAAGGTTTCCAGGTGAGTACTCTAAACATACCACCAGTACGCCTGATGTACTTGACGAATGCGCATGGATCGGGATCCCAGGTATATACGCTCAACGGAAATAGGTGTAATCTAAACAAACGTTGTAGTCATCGTAAAAGTGAGAGTGTGCATATAAAAAACATCCAAAATCTAATTTCGTATGAGGAAACTATGATTTTTCAAAGTTTCGGTGTAATGTTAATCAAAACAATGTAAATGAGAGTTGAAGATCTCAGGAATACAACATCGTCGATATAAAGACTGTCGAGAACGGAGTTCGTAAATAGTTATGATTTTTATACGGGTTTTAAGTTTAAGCTCTTTAAAAATATAAAATTAAAATTAAAGCGATAATTAGTTGACGGTGTCTAAATGAAAGGTTTATTACTCATCGGTAGCTAAGCGTAGATATAAATAACGTCAAAAACGGAGCTCATATGAGAAAGATATGGTTTTTAAAAAAACATAAAAATACGTGCACATGCGGCAGGGGCGCGACGCGCACACCTTTAAGTAGGGGTGGACGCGGAGCATTATGCACCTAACACGTGGCAAACAGCAAGAGGATCAACGTTGGTCATAAGATGTGACGTGTCTTCTAGTTTCCTCTCTCTTTAATATCCTGGGTTATCAGGTATTTTCAAATCCTTCTTTTGGTTTTAAAGTATGTCATTTTGGTCCTTCGATATAAAGATGTAGCCCTAGTGGCAAAATGGTAATTTTTGGAGCAAGATTTGTACGCTAGGCGTACTAACGTCTGGGTAAAACTCTAATTTTTAGGGTTTAAAGAGTATTTAAACACCATTATGGATCATTCAGCCTCACCCTTTCTGCCTCCAAGCCTTTGTGTCGTACTTGAAGAACCCTAATCCCATAAGTGAGTTTTAAGCCTAAATTGTGTTATTTGTGTCCTTAAAGGAGAAAGAAGTGCATCAAGGATTCTAGAGAGGAAAGCAATCTTGTAGATCTTGCATCATCATCTTCTTGGAGAGCTCCAGAAGGTAAAAAGTTGTTACCTTTATGCTTGGTTTGCTTAGATCTCATCTTTGTAGCTTTAGGATGTTCTTTTGTCCTTAAATGTTCCAATGTTGTGCATGTTTGGTGTTGGATGCTTTGGGTTGTCCTTTCAGATCCTAGGAAGGGTTCTAAGCCATAAAAATGAGGTCCCTTTAGCTAGTTTGGCTCCATGCTTCTTATGGAAGGTCTTAATGGATTAAGACCACATATTAAGGACTTTTGAGACGTCTAAATTCATAAAGTTAGACTTTATGGCTCTAAGGTGCATTTGGTCCATGGATCTAAAGTATGGGCTTAAGTGATTAATCCATTAGGAACTTATTAAGGTTTTGTACTTTGCGAGGGTACGCCTCACGTACCTGTTCAACGTCCCCGTTTTTCAGTCAATGTGAAGCTTCTGTACGTTGCGCGTACCTCTGTTGTACACCCTGCGTACTCACATGGTTCAGTCGTTTGCGAGTTGACTTGGTTGGGTCGACTTGGTTTGGTCAACTCTGCTGAGTTGACTTAGTCGGTTATGGATTTTGACCAGATGACTTGGAGTTGACCATGTTTGACCAAGTTTGACTTTAAAGGTAATTTTGGTATTATTGGGTTTTGATGGAATTGGTCATATGGTGTTGTAGGCATTTAAGTTGTGAGCTGAGATTTGGATTCAGGCCTTATCAGTTTTGTGCTACTTGTCAGGTGAGTTTTCCTTACTGTACTTACGGGTTGAAGGCACCAAGGTCAGGCCATTGGTTTGATAACCTGAAATTGTTGTTATGTGGAGTATGGAATACATATGCATGCTAGTTTTTATATGCTAGTTTGGTAGATCTGTAGGACTACCTATGATATTGTCTGTTTATCTGTATATGAAATTATCTGCTATATGTCGACATATTGTGTGGGAGGGGTTGAGGTTGTGTTGCTCTGTGTTGTAGCCAACAATCCCTAGAGCATACCAAATATGAGATGAGGGTCATGGAAGGCATGCTAGACTCATACTAAGGGCTCATGAGCATTCTAGATACAAGCTGAGAGTCAGGAAGGGCATGCCAGACTCATACTGAGGGCTTAGCGGTGTTCAGCCTGAGGACTGAACATGCCAGGGAGTAATAGACTTATGATGTGGGCTCAGGGGTAATCCAGTATGTTAGTTGTGGACCCATTGCATCTAGTTATTATATTTGTGTTATTTGTTGTGTATTCATACTTTGGGGGAACTCACTAAGCTTTGGACTTACAGTTTTAGATTGTGTTTCAGGTACCTCAGAGGATAGCAGGAAGGCGAAGGCATGATCGTGCACCTCCTCATGTTTTTGTTTTCATGATTTTGGTATTACTCTGATATTGAACCTGTTTAGAAAACTATTTGTAAAAATGAGGATATTTGGGTTGTTTTAAAATTTTAAATTTTTCATGAATTTTATGGTTGTTACTCTCTCTCTCTCTCTCTCTCTCTCTCTCTCTCTCTCTCTCTAAGAAATCAATATTTCTACAGACTAAATTGTGTCTTAGGTTTTGAACTGATTAAGAGTCACAGGGATGCCACAACTTCAGGAGAGATTATAAATGTATAGGAATAGAAACCTACAACGAAGATGGTTTAGTCTGGCTTACTTTTCCATCGGAACATTCAACCTTAAACCAAGAACAAGGACCCAAATCTGCCACTTCACCCTTCTTATTCCATTTATTGAAACCATCATGTGTACTCGACTCATGTGGTAGTCTTCATCAAGTCTAGCTTGCAACCAACCAAAATTAGCGATACCTTCACCTGTAAATGAACACAAAATCACAAAACCTAAAAAACCAAAATTAACAACTCCACCAACAAGTAAAAGAAGTTCATCACTTTACAACATCAAAATTCTATATAGAACAAATGCATACAAAGGGACGACTAGGCAATGGACGAGTTGGGGGAAGATTGTGGTATAAGTGGTGGGGCAGCAACTAGTGATTCAAGCTATGGTCGATGAAGACCGAAAGGTTTATTCTAAACGTACAATCGCCCCTCTTCATGGAAAATCGACCTTGTTATCATTAAATTCAGTTGATTGTAACAATTTTAGTGCTTAGATTGATCCTGATGAAGGTGGAGGCCGTTTCAGACCGCTGGTCAGGTAGCTATTAACCGGTGATGAAAAAGGAAATGAGGAATCCGATTTCTTGATGAATTGCGAGTAGGAAAAAGATGAAAATAGGGGTAGAAGTGGTTGTTCGGAGTGACAGATGAATCTGGGGCTATAAATTATGCCCTCTGCTTCATGATGCCGAGATATAAAAAGTGATGATGGCTATAAAGGCCGAGAGAGAAGATAGAAGTGGTTAACGACGGTTATGCTCATCCATAAAACCAAGATCATATGCATAATTCCAAATTTACCCTTACGTGTCATCTTTAATATTAACAAAAAGTGAGGACACCTTAAAAATTTTGAAAAAAAATTTTAAAAATAACATCAATCCTAAAATAGAGCATAGTACTATATTTGAGAGAAAAAAATTGGATCATTAAAGTTGAAGCATAAATCATTTTTATGATCCATGATTCAATTTTAATGATAAAAAAAAAATTCCGATTTTTTTTCTCTCCACTATAATATTATGCTCGATTTATGATTTGTATTTTTTTTTTATTTTTTTTACAATTTTTAAGGTGTCCTCACTTTCTGTCTTCTTAATAAAAACATATTTTTTTTTTTAGAAATCATCCCAATTAAAAGCATTGCATTTCTTTTAGTTTTTTTCCTAATAAAAGATGTTTACTTTCAAATATTTTTTATCAAAACATTTTTTACAAAAAAATTTATATTTTTTACTTGTCTAGACATTTTACTTTCAAAATTTTACAAATTACATCATTGTACTTTTTGTTTTCTAAATAAAAATACATTTCTTTTTAAAAACTCATCCCAATTAAAGGATTTGCATTTTTTTAGTTTTTTTACTAATAAAACATGTTTATTTAAAGATTATTTTTTATCAAGACATTTTTTACAAAAATCTTTACATTTTTTACTTATTTAGGTTCTTTACTTTTTGTTTTCTTAATAAAAACACATTTCTTTTGAAAAAACATCTCAATTAAAGCATTTCATTTTTTTAGTTTTTTTTTCTAATAAAACATGTTTGCTTTTATATATATTTTTTATGAAGACATTTTTTTTTAAAAAAATCTTTACATTTTTTATATATCTATGTATTTTACTTTGAAAA